>NC_056743.1:285622208-285802208 GCF_019279795.1 Protopterus annectens
ATTCCCAACTATAACTTTGGACTATCCTCTGTGCTGTGCTTGCCAGCTTCATGACTCTTCCTTTCTATCCTTCTCACTCAAAAAATATACTTCATAATTATTTATCTTCACACTTCTCAGCTCTCCAGAATCCTGCAGCATGCCCCTGAATCTCCCCCATATTTCTACTCTGCCCTCCTAAATTTTTTTGACTTTCTGATAAATCACTGATAATTACAGTTCAGCAATACTACCATACATTGGAGCGTCACACTTTTTATTGCCCAGATCCTGTTTGTTTTAACTTTTTGAATGAGTCAATGCAATATTTAAAAATGTCCTTGATTTTTTTTATGTTGTGTCATGATATTTTAGATTTGTCCAAACTTCTTGCTCAAAGCAGTTGAAAAGTATGTTTATTTTATTGCTTGTTGGTTTGTTTATTTACTTCTCTCGGCCTAAAACTCCACCACAGTTCCTGGTGTTAACAATAGCCTGTCCTTAGCAGAAAAGTACAGTTTTGTACCTACCATAAATGTAGATGTTCGAGTGCACATACTGCTGCAGTCATTACACTTGGGTTATCCTGCCGTCAGACGGGTCCTCGGTCGGCCAAATTCCAAAGTCTTGGTCCAGCGTCAGTTTTGTCGTCTCTTCTTCCCTGACGTCAGAGCGGCAGGGGTATAAAAGAGGCAGCCGACGTCATTTTCTTCAGTTTTTCTTGCCACAGATGTCAGGTGCCCCCAAATAGGCAGGCAATACATGATGTTATGCAAACTTACATAAGTAGATAAAACCAATCAGTAGTTGCAAGCAAATATACCATATAGGAGTACCCCAAGTTGGATGTATGCTAGAGATGTTTGTCATAAGCCCTGTCCTGAGAGGGGATGGAGGGAGGGAAACCTGGACTGCAGCAGTATGTGCACTCGAACATCTACATTTATGGTAGGTACAAAACTGTACTATGTTCATCGTGCCATACTGCTGCAGTCATTACACTTGGGTGAATCCCAAAGCTATGGAAGGGAGGCTGGCATTAGGCTGAATTAGGAGGGGCTAGAATGCCCTGCAGGACTGCGGTGGCAAAGCCCGCTCTAGATTTAGAGAATAGTGGCAGGTGGTAGTGCTTGGTAAAGGTGTGCACTGAACTCCAAGTAGCTGCTTCCAAAATGTCCTTGGTTGGGACCCCCCTGAGATATGCTGCTGAGGTAGCTGTTGCCCTGGTGGAGTGTGATCTGATGTCTCCTGGCACTGTTTTCCCATGAAATGAATAACAAAAGCGGATGCAGTGGGCTATCCATTTTGAAATAGTCTGTTTGGAAATAGCCTTTCCTTGAACACCAGCAGCATAAGACACAAAATTGTTCAGATTTTCTGAATGACTTTGTCCTGTCCAAATAGTATTGAAGTTGTCTGTGAATGTCCAAGGAGTGAAGTAGTCTCTCCCCTTTATTCTGGGGGTTTGGATAAAACATAGGTAAATGGATAGCCTGATTCAAAGCCACACTGGATACTACCTTAGGCATGAAGGTAGGGTTGGCACATAAAGAGAGACTGTCCTGATGAAAAATGAGGAAAGGTTGCACTGCCATAAGGGCCTGTAGCTCCGAAACCCTGCATGCTGAGGTAATAGCCAATAGCAGAGCTGTTTTCCATGACAGGTACTACAGTTCTGCTGAGGAGGCAGGCTCAAAAGGAGGCAATGTAAATTTTTCCATTACGAAGTTAAGGTCCCAAGCTGGAGCTGGTGGATTTCGTGGGGGCCTTATATTTTTTGCACCTCTGAGGAACTGTCTTAGTAAAGGATGTGAGAAAAGGGAGGATCCATATTGTATTGTGCTGAAATAGCTGAGGCGTGGATTTTGATGGATGAGAAGGAAAGGCCACTGTTTAACATGTCAGCTAGGTACTGTAGAATCTGAGGTATATTTAATATCCAAGGATTTAGGCCTTTTGCTTGGTTCCATGCACAAAATCGCTTCCATTTGGCTGAGTAAGCTTTTCTGGTACTGGGTCTCCTGGCCTCCAAGATGACATTCTGGACCTCCTTTGAGAGGAGTGTAGATTGATAAGTTAAGGTATTTTCCATGCAGCTAGATTTAGTGTCCTGAGCTGACTGTGGAGGATCTTGTAATTTTGCTGAGACAACAGAAGTGGGAATTGAGGTAGGATCCAAGGTGATGAATGAGATAGGCTCTTTAGGAACGGGTACCAATGCTGACGAGGCCAGTCTGGAGCAATGAGAATCATTTGTGGCCTCTCTGCTCTGACTTTTAGTAAAACTTTTGTCAGTAGAGGTAGAGGTGGGAAGGCATAGGTTGTCAATGTTGTCCAACTGAAAGATAGAGCATCCACTTTCCAGGCCTGTGGATGATAGGTCCTTGTGCAGAATTTTTTCAGCTGGTAATTGCTGTGGGAGGCAAATAGATCTATGTCTGGCTGTCCCCATTTTCGTGCTATCATTGAGAATACTTGAGGGTGTAACTCCCACTCGTAAGGATCTGTCATATTTTCTGCTTAATTTGTCTGCCAGAATGTTTTCCTTTCCTGGCAGGAATTGCACTTGTAGTTGTACTTGTAAGGCCAATGCTGTGTTCCACAGGGTCATTGCCTGTCTGCACAGGGGGTAGGAATGTGTGCCTCCCTGTTTTTTTTATGTACCACATAACTGTGGTGTTGTCTGTTCTTATTAATAGTTGACCTGGATGCAATAGGTCCTTGAAGGCTGTAAGAGCATTTTGTACTGCTAGCATCTCCTTTTGGTTGATGTGGAGGTGCATGTGTTTTTGAGACCATCTTCCTTGAATGCACTGACCTGCCATGTGTGCTCCCCAGGCGTAGTCTGAAGCATCTGTTGTGATGGTTTGATTTGCTTGAGTTATGCAGAAAGGGAGACCCGTGTTTGTTTGGCATGCTTGAGCCCACCACAAAAATTCCTTTTGAAGGCATGGAATGAGTGGTATAATTGTTTCCAGGCTGTTTGTGTTGAGACCATAAGTTTTTCAGGTACCATTGTAGTTTCCTCATATGTAGCTTTGCAAATGGTATTAGTAGAATGCAGGATGCCATGAACCCCAAATTCTGCAGGATTTTCCTTGCGGTAAGCTGGGTTAAAGTTGTAATTTTTCTGAGGTATTGAGACAGTTGCCTTTGCTTGTCTGGCATGAGATAAACCATCTGGGCCATTGTATTTAAGCTGGCACCCAGGAATATTATCTGTTGTGAGGGTATCAGTTTTGATTTCTTTTTGTTTACTGTGTACCCTAGGCAATTTAACATTTTTATTACAAACGCCAAATGCTGTAGTAGAATGTCCTTGCTGACCGCTTGGATCAGGCAGTCGTCCAGATATGGGTAGATTTGTATTCCTCGTTGTCTGCAAAATGCAATTACTGATGCCAGGCATTTCGTAAATACTCTGGGCGCAGTAGATAAGCCAAAGGGCAATGCAGAGAATTGATAATGCATTGTACCTGCAAGAAATCTGAGGTATCTTCTGCAATCTTGTCTGATAGGGACATGCAGGTATGCCTCCTTGAGGTCCAACGTTACCAGCCAAGACTCCTTGCCCAACATGGGAAGAAGCTGCTGTAATGTGAGCATCTTGAATTTTGGTACCTCTAAGTACGTGTTCAGGATAGATAGGTCTAAGATGGGTCTCCAGTCTTTGTCCTTCCTTGGTACCAGAAATAGTCTTGAATAAAAACCTTGACCTTGTTCTTTTGTAGGTACCTTTTGAATTGCTTTCATATCCATGAGAGCGGAAATTTGTTTTTGTGCCTCTGCCCATTGATTTTGTGGCAGGTTTGGCATGCCTTTCATTTTTGGAAGGGTATGAAAGTGGAATCTGTAGCCTCTGTTTATGATGTCCAGAATCCATTTGTCCTGTGTAATAAAGTGCCAATTGTCTGAAAATAAGGCCAGTTTTCCACCCAAAGGTGCTGCCATTGAATGTTTGTTTGGCAAGCGTAGGGGGAAGTCATTGAGCTTGCTTCCTGAATGGTTGAGGCCTTTCTTCTCCACCTCTTGGAGTTGTTGTTTGCCATTGTCTAGGCCTGTAAGAACCTTGTGGTTGTCCTCTGCCCCTGGGGCATCTGTACATACCCCTTTGGGGTCTGTCAGTGGTTGGAAAGGAACAGTTTTTTGATGGCCAGTTTCTGCTGAAGCGAGGAGGTTGTACCTGCAAGAAATCTTTACTGCTTGCATAGATTTTGCCTTTTCTTCCATTTTCTTTAAAACCTCTTCTGCTTTGACACCAAATAATACATCCTTTTGCAATGGTGCATCCAATAACTTTGCTTTTACATGATCTGGTATGGTTTGCTCTTTTAGCCAAGCATGTTGACGTATCACAGAGCCGGTGACAGCTGCTCTACAGGAGGCCTCCAATGAATCAAAACCACACTGTAAAGTATGTTTTCCCACTTGTTCTGCTCCATGCAATAAATCCTGCATCTCTTTTAAATCTGGTTGATCTGTTTGTGTCATCTTAAGTTTCAATTGGGAGAAATTGGCAGTTTAATGCCCTCATGACTAAAGTGGCAGAAGTATACACCTTCTTCCCCCATCTTTCTAATGCTCTGGAATCTCTTTCAGAAGGTAAAGGATTTTTAGCAGTAGAGGCCTTAATCCCCTTAGGACCCTGTGAAATGGTTTCTGGGTCAGCAGCAGGGCTTTTATATAAAGAGAAGACTTCGGCTGAAATCCTTTTCGGAAATCTCAGGAGCTGGCCGACCGGCACTTGCGAACTGCTTCTGCTTCGGGCACCGCGCAGCAAGAAAGACTGAAGAAAATGGTGTCGGCTGCCTCTTTTATACCCCTGCCACTCTGACGTCAGGGAAGAAGCGACGACAACCGACGCCGGACCGAGACTTTGGAATTCGGCCGACCGAGGACCCTGCCTGAAGGCAGGATAACCCAAGTGTAATGACTGCAGCAGTATGGCACGATGAACATGTGATGGTTACAATTGAGAATTTCGCCAGTCCTTCAGCCATAAAGGTGTGTCTGCCCCCGATGCGAGACAATGTGAGGTTACCATGCCCCGGCCACACTACTGAATAGCTAGGACTACAACAGCCATCCTAAAGGGCATGCGGTCCACCAAAGCATCCAACACCACTGCCTGCCTACCATGCCTGATACTGATGACAGGATTGCTTAGCCCAGGTACATGCCAACTTGAGGTACATGCCAACTTCAGTCACCTCCACCTATGCTGCCTCTTTCATATCAGCTCACTTATTTCCCTAATTCTCTTCATCTGTGTTTGCTTTTTTACTTTGGGGGAAGGACAGACATACCCTACTAGTGCCCTCATAAAGTTTCAAGAAACATTTTTGCCTTCAGAAAGTGAGGCGCAATGTGCTGTCTCCCAAACCCTGACTGTATCAATGTACTGCCCAGCAAGATGTCGGCCAAGTCCCAAGAAATTCCAGGCTGTTAATGACTGAACAATGGGGGTGGGGACCAGCAATTAGCGAATCATAATTTATAGCCTCACATTTCCTTCATTAAAACAACCACCCTTAGCACTGCTAAGACATTTCTTTCCTTAAACCGGCAAATACCTGCACCATGTAGCCATCATAATGATAATCCCCAACTCGTGACTACATTAGTACTACCCTTAAAAAGCCAGGCTAAACTTCCAACTCTAGAACCCTCTAGGAAGCCCACAACTATTCAGGACTTACGTGTACTCATCAAACAACCAGTACCTGTTTTGGCCGGGTTTATCAGTCACTAAGGTGTACAAACACCTACATCAAAATTCAAAAAAATGACTCTCCTATATTCTAATTGCCCTCATCCCTACCTAAAACACAAATACCACATTTCCTTTCCTTCAATAGCTCATTTCTCTCTTACAAAGGTAGTACTGATAACCTAACATCCTCTAAGCATGCACAGACAAACTGTCTGCCTGACAAACACTTCTGCTTCTAACATTCATTGCATGTTAATTTTAATATTGACTGTAGAACTCAGTTAATTTGCTATGCTGAAATACAGAATAGCTGTGTGCAATCTTACTATAACTATAGATGTTCTTCTCTTCTATATGCTGCAGTATTCATAATATGAGGGAGTCTGCCCCCGGCGGACTCATATGTCTGGCCAGTATAGAAAAGTCTAACGCTGCTGTGAGGTATGTGCAATGCCACACATCAGCAAGCGTATATCGGCCATAAACAGACGTCGAGTATAAAGCGGAAGTCAGCACATACCAATCTCAGAACTGAATGCCGTAAAGCACCAGCCTGGTCTTAGGTGAAACATGCCACCAAGGACCAGTCAAGCATCAGGAGGAAGGCGATGGGGGTTAGTAATACTACAGCATATAGAGGAGAAGGACATCTATGGTTATGGTATGATTTTACACAATTATGCTATGTTCTTCTTTTCATATGCTGCAGTATTCATAACATGACAGAGAGTGCCAAAGCTTGTGCAGAGGAAGAGTTGGGCAGAGGAGCAGAAGCATTTTCCACAAAGCCATGCAGAATAGCTCTGGCAAACCCAGCTATGGACCTGGAGATGACATCTAGTTTATAGTGTTTAGTGAATGTATGAACAGAACACCAGGTAGCTGCTTCAAGGATACAGCAAGTGTCCAAACCTTTAAAGAAAGCCAGAGAGAAGGATACTGCCCTAGTGGAATTTGCCCTCACAGGAGAAGAAAAAACTCTTTTCATTGACTAAATAACAGAATGAAAGAGCTTTAGAAATCATAGAAACAGGTTGACCCAGGACCCTTGGGTGATTAGAAACAAACAGGTGTTCAGACTTGTAGTGAGGACTGGTTTTGTTCATGTATTATCTGATTTGCCTGTGCTCATTTAAAGTGTGTAGAATACTCTCGCTGGAAGATTGTGAGAGAAGGAAAAAAAGGAAGGAAGGTAGATAGACTGAGAGATAACTCATTAACAATGTTGGGCATAAAAGAGGAGGTAGTGTGTAAAGAGATGCTACTCCTGTGTAAGACAGTGAAGGAGAGGTAGACATCAGAGCTTGTACCTCAGAAACCCTTTTGGCAGAAGTAACTGTCATGAGATCAGTTTTCCAGGTGCAGTATTGTAGAGAAAAGGAACTTGCTGGCTCAAATGGGGCCAGGATACGTTTCTCCAAGACAAACTTGAGATCCCAAAGAGGAGAAACTGATTTCCTTGGTGGTCTGATGTAAAAAATGCCTTTTAAAAACAGTTTAACATCCAACCAAGAAGCCAAGGGTAGAGACACAGGCAGACATGCAGAGGTTGCAGAAAGGTGGGCTTTAGCTGAAGAGTAAGACAGCCCACTCCATCAATTCACACAGATAGTGGATGCACCAGTGGTTTTGTCCTAACAATGGTTGCAAATCCTTTCTGAGACACCAGATGGAAAACCTCTTCCAGTTGGAAATGTAGGATTTCCTAGTACTGGGCAACATTCTATCACACACAGAGTCAAGTTTAAAGTTGACACCTGTGGATTCACTACAGTTTCCTTGTCCTGTGTGAGTAGGTCCATCCTGTGGGCTAACTTGTGGTGACTGCCATTGGCTAAATGCAGGAAGAGGGGCAAACTTATGCTGTCTTGGCCAAAAGGGGGTCACCAGCAAGTTTTTGGTTGTTCCCACTGGATTTCAGCAGGACATTTTGAAAATGTGGGAAGGGGGAATGCATACAAACATCTCCTTCCAAGAAAAATATAGAGCATCCACCTTCCATGCCAAAGGGATGTGGGATTCTGGCACAAAATTTGAGAAGTTGTCTGTCCATGGGAGAGGCAAAGAGATCTATCTCAGGTATACCCCATCAATGGACCAGGTACAGAAACACATCCCTGTGTAACATTCCTTAATGTGATTGAGTCGTGGACCTGCCGAGTGTGTCTGCCACAACATTCTGAATTGAGGGAATGCAGACAGCCTGAAGACAGACTTGACTCTGTAAGGCTAGTTCTCGGGCTTGTACAGCCAGTCTGGTCAGGAGATAAGAGTTTGCCCCCCCCCCCCACTCTGTTTCTTGATATACCAGAGTTCTGTGGTGTTGTCTGTCAACCACCTTCGGACTCCTGGGGAAAGCAAAGGCTTGAAGATTTGGAGGACAAAAATCAAGGCCCTCATTTCTTTTATGTTGATGTGCTCCATTATTTGGATTGGAGACCAGACATCTCTGACCTTCCAGAATTCCAGTGTTGCACCCCATCCTACATCTGAAGCATCCATGTTCAGCTCCTGAGTGGGAAGAGTTGGCTTTAAAGATAGGCATGGGTTCCTTGCCACCTGAAGTATCAGCCAGTCTGACTCCCTTTTCAAGCAGGACAGGAGTGGAATAAAGTCTAGAAGGTATGAGAGTTGCATCCAAACTGTCCTCAAGAACCACTGGAACTTTCTCATGTGCAAATTGGCAAAAGGGAGCATAGGGATCGTTGAGGCCATGAATCTCAGGAGATGCAGAAAGTCCCTGGCATTCAGAAAACAAAAGGGCAAGAGGTCCTGGAAATAGGAGGTAAGGGACAGGACCTTTTCTGGAGGTAAGGAGGCTAGCATCCTGTCTGTTTGAATACTGCAGCCAAAAAAATGTGATCTTGGGAACAGGTCAGAATAGACTTCTGATGGTTTACTGTAAAACCTAGACTATCCAGGACAGACACCATGAAGGAGAGATTCTCCTGAAGGATGTCTGTGGAAGGGGGCTGGATGAGAAGATCATCTAGGTAAGGAAAAATGTGTATACCCTGTAGTCTGCAGTAGGCAATGACAGGAGCTAAGCATTTTGTGAAGACCCTTAGTGCCATAGAGAGACCATAGGGTAAAGCACAAAGTACAGTTGTGTACATCTACCATAAATGCAGATGTTCAAGTGTATTCACTGTTGCAGTCATCATATTTGAGTTGTCTGCTTGCAGTAGCCCTCAGTCGGCCTGATTATCAAATTCTTGGGTTCTGCGTTGGGTGCTGTCCCATCTTCCGTGATGTCAGGTAGTCAGGGGTATAAAGCATGCAGCCGGCGCCATTACATCAGGTTTTTCTTGCCCCAGATGTCAGGTGCCCCCATAATGGGAAGCAATTACATACAAGGTTACACCTCCAACAAAAAAGCAAATACACCAAAAAGCTTTAAACATAGTAAACAAGAATAGAGGTATAGACAATAGAAGTCAGGGGGCTGGAGGGAGGGTAACCAGCACTGCAACAGTGAATACACTCGAACATCTCCATTTATGGTAGGTGTACACAACTGTACTATGGTCATCATGTTTCACTGTTGCAGTCATCACATTTGGTTGGATTCCCAAAGCTAAGGGTGGGAGGAGGTATTTAGATAGCATTAGGGCCAGCTATAAGGCCCTGGAAGACTGCAGTGGCAAGCCAGCTCTCGATTTAGAAAAAATTGGCAAGTGGTAATGCTTGGTGAAGGTATGTACAAAACTCCAGGTAGTAGCTTCTAGGATGTCCCTGGTAGGGACACCTCTGAGAAAGGCTGTAGAGGTAGATGCGACCCTGGTTGAATGTGGTCTTATGCCCTGAGGGGTAGGTTTTCCATGGTGCTTACAGCAGAAATGAATGCAATGGCCTATCCACTTAAAAATGGTTTGCTTTGAAATGGCCTTTCACTCTGCCCCTTCAGCAAATGCAACCAGCAGTTGTTCAGATTTCCTGAGAGGTTTAGTCCTGTCCAAGTAAAATCTAAGTTGCCTGTGCACATCCAAGGAGTGCAGTATTCATTCCCCTTTGTTCTGTGGATTAGAAAATGAGGTTGGCAAATGAATGGACTGATTAAGAGCCACACTGGATACCACCTTGGTCCGCATGAAAGATGATGAAAGGGACCACTGCCATTAGGGTCTGTAATTCTGACACCCTTCTTGCTGAAGTGATGGCTAGAAGGAAGGCTGTTTTCCAAAAAAAGGAATTTTAACTCCGCATTTGCATCTGGCTCAAAGGGAGGTAGAGTGAGCTTTTCCAATACAAAGTTAAGGTCCCAGGCTGGAGTAGGGGCTCTACTGGGTGGTCTTAAGTTTTTGGCCCCTCTGAGGAATTGCTTCAGCAGTAGGTGAGAGAAGAGGGGTGGTTCTGTATTGTAATGTGCTGAAATGGCTGAGGCATGAATTTTGATGGAGGAAAAGGAAAGGCCCTTGTAAAGCATCTCAGTTAAGTATTGAAGAATCTGAGGTAAATTGGGCGCTGCTGTGCCCATAGCCAGAGTTTGGCTCCAGGAATGGAACAGAATCTTTTCCATTTTTCAGCATAGGATTTTCTAGTACTAGGCCTCCTTGCCTCCAGAATGACATCCATCACTTGCTTACTGAGGGATGGTAATGGAGAGATCAGGTAATTAGCCAGGCTGCCAGGTTCAGGGTTTGAAGCTGTGGGTGCAGAGTCTGGTCCTCCTGCTGGGACAGCAGGGCAGGGATCTGAGGCAGGTGCCAGCAGTGACACACTGTGCAAGAGGGGGTACCAGTGTTGGTGTGGCCAGTCTGGTGCAATCAGTATTGTCCTTGGTTTGTCCTTTTTGATCTTTAGTAGTACCTTGGAGAGGAGAGGCAGAGGGGGAAAGGCATAAACTGAAAGTTTTTTCCAGGTGAAGGACAGGGCATCCACTTTCCAAGCTTGCCTGTGGGGAGTCCTGTGCAGAATTTGTCCAATTGGTGGTTTGGGGAGGAGGTAAACAGGTCTATCTCTGGGCTCCTCCATTTGTTTCTCAACATGTTGAATATCTTTGGTTACAGTTTCCACTCCTGTGAGTCCATGAGATTTCTGCTTAGGTCATCTACCAGTATATTTAGCTTTCCTGGCAGGAATTGAGCCTGTAGGTGCACTTGGTAGCTCAAGGCTATGTTCCATAGAGCCATGGCTAGTCTGCAAGAGTATATGAGTGGGTTCCCCCCTGCTTGTTTATGTACCACATAGCAGTGGTGTTGTCCGTCTTTACCAATAATTGTCCTGGAAGAATGTGGTCCTTGAAGGCTGTCAGAGAATTCTGTACAGCTAACATTTCTTTCTGATTGATATGCAGGTGCATTTGACTTGGGTTCCATTTGCCCTGAATGCACTTCCCTGCCAAGTGAGCCCCCCATGTATAGTCTGATGCGTCTGTTTTTTGGGTTTGGGCGGAAGGGGGTAGAGTGAATGGCAGTACCTTGTTTTGGTGGCAGGCCTCTGCCCACCAAAGGAACTCTATCTGTAGACAAGGTATGACAGGAATCATTGATTCTAGACCCTGAGAATGTTGGCACCATAGGCGTTTTAGATACCATTGTAGTTTCCTCATATGTAGTCTTGCATATGGAATTAGTAGAATGCAGGAGACCATGAATCCCAGGGCTTGCAGTATTTTCCTTGCAGATAACAGGGTCTTGGTGGCCAGTAGTTTGAAGTAGGCTGTCAAATGAATTTGTTTCTCTGGTGTGAGGTAGGCCATCTGGGAAGTTGTATTCAAGCTTGCTCCCAGGAATATAATTTGTTGACAGGGTACAAGATGTGATTTCTTTTCGTTTATGGTGTACCCCAGACAAGTTATCAATTTCTGTACAAATGCCAGATGATTCAATAGTATGTCCTGGCTTTCTGCCTGAATTAAACAATCATCCAGGTATGGGTATATTTGAATATTTCTATGCCTGCAAAATGCAATAACTGGAGCTATGCACTTTGTGAATACCCTGGGCACAGTAGATAAGCCAAAGGGCAGTGCAGAGAACTGATAGTGCGTGTAGCCTGCTTTGAAGCAAAGGTATCTTCTGCACGATTCCCTGATTGGGATGTGCAGGTATGCTTCTTTTAAATCTAGTGTTGCCAATCAGGCATCTTTGCCTAGCATAGGAAGTAACTGGAGAAGAGTCAGCATCTTGAAGTTTGGAATTTCCAAAAAGGTGTTTAGAGTAGACAGGTCCAGGATAGGATGCCATGAACTGTCTTTTCTGGGTACCAGAAAAAGTATCGAGTAGAAACCTTGTCCCTTTTCCTCTTCTGGTACCAAAGAGAAAAAGTACTTGTTTTTGGGCCTCTGCCCGCTGGTTTGGGGGTAGGTCCAGCCACCCGTTTGGTGTTGGCAATGTTTGGAAGTGTAATCTGAATCCCTGAGACACTATATTTAAAACCCATTTTCCTGGGTAATGAGCTCCCAGTTCTTTGCATGAAGAGCAATCCTTCCCCCCAAAGGGGCAGTCAGTTGATAAGTGCTTTGAAATTTTAAAAGGAACTCATTGAGACAGTTTACCATAGTGGGAGTTTTATTACTCCCGGATTTGGAAGTGGAGGACCCCCACTGCTTAGTCTTGTGTGTCTCCTGGGACTGAAACTTGAGGTTCCTGCTGTGTCTGGGTTTGGCTTGAGAAGACCTGGAAGGGGCTGGAAAGGACCAATTTTTAGAGGGCCAGTGCCTACTAAGTCTAGGAGGCTGAACTTGCAAGAAATCTTTAACAGTTTGCATAGAGTTAGCTTTATCTTCCATCTTTTTTAAAACTTCCTCAGCCTTACTGCCAAACACGCGGTCCTGATTTAAGGGAGCATCCAACAATTTAGCTTTAACATGATCAGGTAAAGATTGCTCCTTAAGCCAAAGCATGCCTTCTGAGCAAAGACCCAGTAACAGCAGCCCTGCAAGAGGCCTCTAATAAATCAAAACCATATTGCAAAGTATGTTTTCCAACCTGTTCAGCAGAATGCATTAAATCCTGTAATTCTTTATTTTCCACACAATCAGGAATCTTCTTCATTTTCTGTTTAAGCAATCCAATAACATGTTGCTGATACTTTAACATATGAAACCGGCAGATTAAAGCCCTAATGGCCAAGGTTGCAGAAGTGTAAACCTTCTTACCCCATCTATCCAATGCCCTGGAGTCTTTATCAGAAGGGGTAGGATTTTTAGCAGTAAAAGCCTTAATGCCCTTGGGCCCATGAGAAATAGTATCTGGATCCGCAATAGGATTTTTAAAAAGGAACTTGTGTCACTCAGGGACCCTGTAGTATCTGTCAGGTTTTCTGGGAGCAGGGAGCTGGAGGCAAGTAATCAGGAGCTAAACTAGATTCCAAAAAAGCATCATTAACAATGTCTAGTACAGGAGGGATAGCTAAAAGCCTACACTGAGGCAGGAGTAAGAAATCCCTGAGCCTCTTTTTTTGAATCAGAAAAATCCTGGCTTTCCCAGTGGAAATGCTCCCTTAGAGTATGTAAGGTTTCACCAAAAGAAAAATCATCTGGAGGGGAAGCAGAAGGAATAGTCCTCTGCATCAGAATCCTCATAAGTAGATAAGAGCAAATCCAGATCATCAGAAAAAACAGAATCCTGGTCAGAAGATTCATAAACAACTTCAGTCCCAGGCCTCTTAGAAGGGGGGTGTTGGCTACCCCTGATTAGAGTTATTAGATCTTCAGCCATTCTTATAATTTGTTTTTTAGGCATAGAAGCCTGAGCATGTGGCCTGGGCATCGTTTTTTTGGCATGGTTCAAGATTTAGGCCTAAGTGAAGAAGGTGGTGTCACTTTAATATGCAAGTTCGTGGCCAGAATACACCCTCAGAAGCCGGTGCCTGCACAGCGGCTCCAGACCCATCCAAGGTAGAGACATCCACGGGTTCCATAGTTGAAGCATCTCACGGCATACCAGACTCCAAATGGGTCTCAGTAGACACCTGCGAATCAGATGTAGTGAGTAAACAGGGGCTGCAAAAGCACCTCACTGAGTAGCAGTGAACTGGCGACTGGCTTAGGAGTAGCGTCGTCAGCAGTTTTGCACCTCTGCAGCCTGTCTCTGTCTATCTTTGCATTTTTTCAGAATCCCGGTAATTGGATGGCTAACCAACGACATTTCTGGATAATTAAACCGAGAACTGAAATATTTATAGGCGAAAATATACCGACGACGGATAGTGCACTGATTAAATAAAGCACAAAACCGACAGCAAGGTAAGTCGTGGTCAGGGCCTAGGCAAGGAATACAGTACGAATGAAAATGTTTATGAGGTATTTGCTTTCCACAAGTAATGCAATTATTAACTTTTACTGACATCGGTAAGAAGCAAGAAAAAGTTTCCCCAATGGGGTACTTAGCTTTAGTTTATGACTTCGGTTCTGAAACTTGAAAACGAAAATTTCAGGAGTCGGCTGACTGGCACTTGCAAACTGCTTCTGCTTTGGGCACCGCACGGGAAGATGTAATGACTGCAATAGTGAAACATGAAGAACATCCAGAAACATCCTGGAATAAAATCCTTTTCCCACTTGAGAGAGAGAGACTTCCTGAATAGTGCCTTGAGAGGGAAGGCTGGATATGACCTGGGGAAAAAATTCCACTTGTTCTTTTGGGGGTTGTGGGATGCCCCTGAAGGAGGGAAGAGTTTCCCACACCATGAAATACTCCTGTTGGATGATAGAAAGGAACCAAGAGTCCTGGATTATCAGATTCCAAGCAGGGAGAGAAAGAGAGAGGCAGAGAGATAAAGGACTAGATGGGCCATGAAGCAGGTAGTCACACACTACAAGGCTTGGCCTGAAAGGGCTGTTTCTCAGTTGGAGTAGAGGAAGCAGACATTGAAGGGATTTGTTTCCTGGAATCCCTCTTACCATTGGTAGATAGTGGCTTAGCTAGCTTTCCAACAAAAGCAGTTTTAGTTGGATAATTAATTTCCTCTGGAACCTGGGGACAGGGGAAACAAAGATAAGTTTTAGATCCTGGAGCTCCTTGCTCTTTTCTTAAAGATGATTTAAATAGTTCTGCATCCGAGCTTCCAAACAGGACTTTCCAGAGGGGCATACATTAGCTTGGCCTTAATATCATCAGGCAAGGGTTGTAGCCTAAGCCATGAATACCTCCTCAGGACAGACCCAGATGCAGCAGCCCTAGCTGCGGCCTCCATGGCATCATGACTGCACTTGGAGTGCCTTGTAACTTGTGCAGAAGAACTGAGAATGGAGAAGAGCTTAGCCTTGGTGGGAGAATCAGTGAGCTCTAAAAGGAGCTTAGCTGCATCTCATAAGAGTGCTAGGGAATATTTGGTCATGAAAGCGTGATAATTTATTTTATTTTTATTTATTTTACATTTGTTGACCGGGATAATCCAACTGGAATCATGTCCATTTTGAGCGGAGGCTTGGGGAGAAAAGCTCCAAAACAAGCAATAAACATTAAAACAATGAAGACATTTACAGATTTGATATGTACAAAGAATGTAAAAGCAAGTTCTCAGGTTACAGTTTCCCCCAGGTTACAGTCAGGGGAAAAAGTTTACAGTAAATTGACTAAAAAATTTATATTTAAGATAAGAGTTAGCCAGGCTTGTTACAGTGGCAAAGCCAATTTAGAGCCAGATGTAATTCAAGTCTTGTTTTAAATTGGGTTAGGGAGGACAGCAATGTAATATCAGCTGAGAGTAGGTTCCAAACTCTTCCAACAGAGTTTGCAAAGAGGGAGTCACCAGCTACATTGTTAGGTTTGATAATTTGAATTAGTAGTTTGAGGAGCGAAGCAGTCTTGGATTGTTATAGGGGGTGATAATATTTTTAAGAGCTGGTGTATTATCTGGGTTATGGAGGATTTTCTTGGCCACAATTAGAAGGGTTATGAAGGAATTTCTTGGCCACAATTACAAGGTTAAATTGGATAAGATAATTGCCCTAAAGGCCAAAATAGCAGAGGTATATACTTTTTCCCCTAATCTCTCCATGACTTTGCTCTCCTTGTCCTATGGAAGCAAGGAGGTAGAAGGCAATAATTTGGATGCCTTGTCTGCAGAAACTGATTTGGTACCTAGGTTTGCAGAGAGGTCTTTGAAAACGAACTTGGAATCCTTAGACATCTTATAAAAATCTATCTGGGTGCTTGGGAGCTAGAGGCTGGGAGTCTGCATTTAGAAGCAGCTGTAAAGGCATCTAAGAAGGCTGGTAGGATGGGGAATGGCAGATGGAGACAGTCCACCTGAAGATCATAATACATCTTATTGTACGTGGGCCCTCCATTTTAAAGTAGATATTAGGCATTATGCAGACTAAAAGGTAAAATATGTAGTGTCAGACATGTATGCATTCAGTTTTAGAAAAGACAGTTTATTCGAAAGGAAAGATAAGCATGAAATGTGCAGAAAATACAGAAATACTGAATGTTCTTTTCTCAAGGGAAAGATACAATATTGCCAGCTACAGAATGTTTCTTAATGGAATGTTAAATAAAGTACACATGAGACAACTAAGGTTAGGGGGAGTGAATGTGGTTTACAAAGGAAAATCACTGGACTGAAGCAATATAATATATTGTGTTTAGAATAACAGTTCAGTTAAGGTTAGTCTGACCTGTCATTACAGAGAAGAGTAAACTACAGTACAGACACTCAAGCCTGGGTACAGAAGAGAGGTCAAATAAAGACTATTTTAGTTTAGTTTGTTCAGGACAATCAAAATATGATGTGCAGTAACTTTGGATACTAATCAGCACCCCAGCATTTCTACAGATTGTTACTGTTTATCAGCACTGTTAATGAAGTCAGTATTCAGATATTGTGAACATCTAATAAAGCCTTATTGAATGAACTAGTGTTTGGAGAATTCATTCTGAAAAGTACACAAGACTTGGCCCATAAAGGAGAGACTGACACCTGTTCAGCACAAGTTTGGGTAATTAACAAATAAATACTTTTGTTTTAGTCTAATTTCAGTTGTTTCCAGTTAATTCCAGTACAGTACAGTCTTATCAAAGGAAATATCCTCCCCAGGAGAATGTGTACCATTAGATTCCTCTTCTGGTGAGGTGTAACCCAAAGCAGAATACATCTGGGTTGAATAAGCCAGGGATTCATCTCCTGATGATTCTTCATCATCTGAGGAAATATCCTCAGAAGGACTCTTTAGCTCATTCACTCCGGACCAGCTCAGAAAATGCAGCTTGCTTACTTCCACCATAGGAACAACAGTGCAGCCTCAGCTCATGTTCAGATAATCCATTTGTAATACCAGACAAAAATTAGAAGTTATGTACTCACCATAACATTCCATCTGAGTAGGTAGTTCATTTGTCTGCAACCTGTGGGTTACGGATCCGATATCGGATCCGAGCCGGCAACTTGTTTCAAGCTAATGGATCTGAGCTCCTAGCTCCTCCCTTCACCCATAATCCCCTGCTAACCCTCCATGACCTCAGATCGAGTTTGCCCCTCAATATATATCCAACAAAAGGATATCTAACTACTATTAGATCCGAAGAAGGCCAGGGGGAAGGAGGGGGGGATCGTTGCAGACAAATGAACTACCTACTCAGATGGAACGTTATGGTGAGTACATTACTTCTAAATCTGAAGTAGGATGTTCATTTGTCAGCAACCTGTGGGACAGAGTCCCCAGCTACCTGCACCTTGGGTGGCCATCATGGAAGGATATTACGAAGCACCGCAGAGCCAAAGGATGCTCTCCCTCTAGAAAGCAGGTCTAGCTTGTAGTGGTTGATAAAGGTACGAGATGAAGCCCAAGGGGCTGCAGAACAAATATCATCCAAAGGAACTCTAGACTTGAAAGCCGCAGAAGTAGAAATGGAGTGGGTGGAATGAGCACGAACTCCTTCTGGTGCGGGTCTACCCGAGGCTTGATAAGCCAGTAGGATACATTGGGAAATCCAGCGAGATAAAGATACTTTAGAGATAGCTTTCCCCAAGTTAAATTTGGCAAAGGAAATGAACAGCTGGTCGGATTGTCTATGGCCAGCTGCCCTATGAGTATAAAAACGAAGCTGCCTATGAACATCCAATGAGTGCAGCTTGTACTCTCCCTTATTTTGATATTTAGGGAAAAAAACGGTAAATTTATGGATTGATTTATGTTCGTTTCTGATGCTATCTTGGGAAGAAAGGAGGGATTGATCCTGAGGTACACTCTATCTGGGTGATAAATCAGGTATGGAGGCTTCACAGAAAGAGCCTGAAGTTCCGACACTCTTTTCACTGAAGTAATGGCTACAAGGAATGCTGTTTTCCATGACATGAATTTGAGATCCACTGAAGCAGCGGGTTCAAAGGGTGGAGCAGTCAAGGCTTGAAGAACTAAAGTAAGATCCCAAGGGGGTACAGCTTCTTTTACAGGGGGTCTAAGTAAAAATGTACCCTTGAGAAAGGTTTTACACAATTTGGCTGACATCAAGGGCCCTGTATCATGTCCCACATGATAATGAGATATGGCTGCCAATTGCACTTTGACAGTTGAACAACTAGCGCCTTCCTGAAAGAGTTCAGTTAGGAAGTCTAAAATGGATGGAAGAGGAGCCGTAAAGGGATCTAGGTCGTGGTGCTCCACCCAGATGGAGAAACGTTTCCATTTACTGTGATAAACTTTCCTGGTGGAGGGCTTATGCGCTGCCACGAGGATGGCTTTGACTGGTGAAGAGATACCGGGAGTCCTAACTAGGAGTGGAACTGGAGCAACCAAGCTGTCAGTTTCAGATTGTCCAGGTTTGGAGTTGGCAAGTCCAACAGATGGGAGATGAGATCCGGAATGGGATCTAGAATCCAAGGGTGATTCACAAGGTGAGACCACAGGTAAGGGAACCAAATTTGTCGAGGCCAGAATGGGGCAATGAGAATCATCTTGCTCCCCAACCGCGAGGCTTTCGTTAAGAGTTGTATCATCATTGGCAGAGGAGGATAGGCATAGAGTAGACCGGGTGGCCAAACATGCACCAGAGCATCTCTTGGAGTTTCCCCTGGAGGGGGGATTAGAGCGAAGAAATTGTCGCATTTGGTGTTTGATGGAGATGCAAAAAGATCGCAGCAGGGTTGCCCCCATGTTGCGAATATCTGCTTTGCTACTAGAGGATTGAGAGACCACTCATACGGGGTAAGAAGGGTGCGGCTGAGCTTGTCCGCTAGGATGTTGGTCCTCCCCGGAATGTGCATTGCAATCAGAAAGCGGTTGGTGGAGATCGCCCATTCCCACACTCTCATGGCTTTGCGGCAAAGAGGATAAGATCTGGTTCCCCCCTGTTTGTTGATATACCAGACCACTGACATGTTGTCCGACTGAATTGCAATCATTCCTGCGGGGAGGAAGCTCTGAAGTGCTTGCAACACCAACAGCACCGCTCTCATCTCCAGAATGTTGATATGCAGGGAGGTCTCTGTATCGTTCCATGTGCCTTGGACTGTCCTGCCTGAATAATGCCCCCCCCACCCGAGGCGGGAAGCGTCCGTGGTCACCGTGGCGATAGGGGGAGAGGTGCAGAAGGGACGGCCCATATGAAGTTCAATGCTTGGAGCCACCATAGTAGCACCCTCCTGCAAGCCTTGCTGATAGCAATGGGATGGTGGAGAGGAAGGACCATTGCACTAACAGAGTCCATTGCAGTACTCGCATGTTCAAATGGGCGCATGGAAGGAGTGTAATCACTGCTGCCATCGAGCCTAGTGCCCTCAGGACCAATTCCGCTGGTGAAGCCTCTGAATGAAGGATAGCCCGCACATGAAGTTGTAGGTTTGTGATTCTCTCGGGAGTTAGGAAGGCTTGCAAATCTCTGGTGTCTATTCTGGCACCTATGAATTCTATGATCTGCACTGGAGCCAGTAGAGATTTGCCAACACTGATAGTAATGCCTAGTTGTGGGGTTAGATGGAGAAAGAAGTCTCTGGCCGAGCAAAGTAGATGCCTTGTTGGTGCGGTCAGGAGCCAGTCGTCCAGGTACAGAAAGATCTCAGGTGGGCCGCAATCACTGCTAACACTTTGGTGAACACCCTGGGGGCTGTGGTGAGACCAAAGGGAAGGACCCTGAACTGGTAGTGACTGGCCCCCAGCCAGAAGCGAAGGAACCTCCTGGATCGTTTGTCCATTAAGATGTGGTAATATGCATCCTTCAGGTCTATAGAGCACATCCAATTGTTTTCCCCTCAAAAGGGGGAGGATAGACTGAAGAGTGACCATTTGGAATTTTTCCTTGGTTACTGACAGGTTCAAGCGGGAAAGGTCTAGGATGGGTCTCAGGTCCCCCGTCTTTTTTGGCACCAAAAAGAACCTGGAGTAGAACCCTAATCCGAGCTGGTCTTGGGGGACGGGCTGGATGGCTCTTTTTCTTAGCAGCTGCTGTATTTCTGCGGCTGCGGACTCCCTCTGATCGGGTGGTACATCGGGGAGGTTCTTGGATTGGGGGACATGAAGTATTGGTATTTTGTACCCTCTGGATATGATGCGAAGCACCCAGCGGTCTGTTGTGATGGACTCCCATGCCGCTAGGTGTTTCGAAAAATGCCCCCCGACTGCCTCCAGAGTGGAGCAGCCGGGCAACCCCTCAGGGCTGCTGTGCAGGCCACTCAGAGAAAGGTTCTCTGGACCCAAAGTTTCTCGGAGCCCCTCTGCCCCTGGGGTGACGTCCTCCCAGTCCACCTCTGCCACGGTAGGACTGGTTGTCCACAGCTGGTTGGGAATGTTGTGATTTTCGGAACCACATCTTCTTCTGACCCTTTTGGTTCCTTGAAAAGGACCGCTGGGGAGCAGAGAAGCGGACTCCGATGGCAGACATCTTCCCATCCTTCTCGCTCTGGACAAGTGTCTCGCGAACTGTTTTGCCAAATAGGGCAGAACCATCAAAAGGGGCGTTCGCGAAGGACGCTTTAAAGGGCTCCGTAAAGTCGCAATGACGGAGCTTGGCCTGACGTCTCATGACTAGGCCTGCTCCGCTAGCTCTAGCGGCTCCCTCTGTGGCGTGGGACAACAGCCGCATAGAGGTGTTTGAAATAGATCTCAGAGTGGCCATTCGGGTGGA
Source organism: Protopterus annectens (assembly GCF_019279795.1). Classification (NCBI taxonomy): domain Eukaryota; kingdom Metazoa; phylum Chordata; order Ceratodontiformes; family Protopteridae; genus Protopterus; species Protopterus annectens. The sequence continues at coordinate 285,642,912 of NC_056743.1, forward strand.
GTACAATTGTTTATCTTCTTCCGACATGGACTCAGGGGGGGATGCAGCGTATTCTTTGATAAGATCCCGCTGCATCCTGATGACATGTGCCACATAGCTCAGAGACCTTACTGAGAAGGTCACTGAACTAAAGACTCGCTTCCCTAAGTGATCCATCAAACGGGACTCTTTGCTCGGTGGATGGACTGAGGGACTCTCCTGAGCCAATTCCCTCTTTGTGGCTGCTGCCGTCAACATGGCATCTACAGGGGGCCCCTTATTCTAATGTGATCGGTCTGAGGGGGGCTAAGAATCCTATCCGGTCGCTTCAGTATTGGCTCCACGGTGTCCGGATCCTTCCACGCCCTGGTGGTAATGAGGTCCACCAGGGGGTCGGCTGGAGGGGACACCCAAGAGGTAGACGGGCCTGCCTCGAATGCCTCCAGAAACACGGACTCGTCAGAGGAAGACTTGGGGCAGACCACCCACCTCTAATTCTCAGCATCTCCATGATGTCTCCAAAGAAGACATCCTCAGGGGGCGATCTTGGGGAGCCTTCCCCTTCCTCCAAGTCCGTGTCCTCGGTTAAGGACTCAGGGGGTTCCACGTGCCTCCTTTTGCACTTATGCTTGTGGGGAGCTTCCTCGGGGGGACTGTCCGAGGAGGCCTCGCCAGCAACATCTTGTTCCAATGGAACTATCTGTGACATTGAAGCAGGCTGTCCCTTTGGCCGGGTGATGGAAGCCTGACCCAGCAGAGAGGGAGTGCAGGGAGGAGTCAATGCAAGGACCGGGGGTCCAGATGCTCTCAACAGAGCCCTCTCCACAACATCGAAGGCCAAGGGAGAGCCACTCTCCAATGGATCTGAAAGTCGGCTCCCACTCGGATCCGATGAAGGGATCGGAGCCGGCGCCGAGACCGTCGGATCCGAGTTACCAGTGTGCTCCGACCTGGACGGAGCCGAAGGCACACTGAATCCCCCGGACCCGAAGCTCAGACCACGGCTCCGAGAGGTCGGATCCGACAGGCTCGAGGGCAGGGTTGGATCCGAAGTACCAAGTACTGTCGGTGCCGACCCACCCCCGGCTCCAAGGCTGCTCGGCTCCGAGCGCTCGGAACCCGGGTAGCGGGTCGGAGAAGGACCAATTGGGTGGAATAAAGGTGTCGAGTTCCCCCCCTGAGGGGGGGGAGGCAAGAGCACTCCCATCTGCAGCTGGGCCTGGATGAATCTTTGCATCATCTGGTCCAAGTCTGCATCTGATAAACTGAAGGTAGATCTCGAGGAGGCCACCGAGGCAGGCCTGGAATGCCACCTCGATGACCTCGACGGAGATCAGGTCTACTCCTCCTCGGGCCCCAGGGAGAAACAAGGGGTCGGAGCTGAGGAGGAGGAGACCTAGAAGCAGTGGAGGGAGAAGCCCGCTTAGCTGGCAGGGCCGAAACAGAGGTCTCTGCCCGCCCCTTGTGGTGCTTCTCCCTCCGTTTCTCCCTCCTGGCCTCCCTGTCCTCCGACACTTTAGCGGGAGTTTGAGTCCCGGACGGAGGCAGGGGGGCAGGAGTGGCAACGACCACAGGCTGTGGTGGAGCCACGGGAGCAGCAGCGTTAGCGGGGGCCGAAGCCGAATCTGGGGTAAAAGTCCCGCCAGGACCAGCTTCGACCTCCGCTCTTTCAGTGCCCTGGGGTTGAACACTGCACAGATGGTACAGCCCGATGTGAGGTGTTCAACCCCAAGGCACCGAACGCACCGAGTGTGGCCACACTCGGTACATTTAGAAAATATGGCTTTTGGGGCCTCAGCCATTCCTTTTTTTTTTTTTTTTTTTTTTTTTTTTTAAGAGAAAAAAAAAGAAAGCAACTACACACACACACACAGGCCCCCAAAGAAAAGGAACACACACTTACACACTAACGACCAGCGAAGGGAGGGTACTAATTAAAAAATAAGGAACCTAACTCAGACACACTTTAAAAGTATTAATTTAAACTAAAAAAGAAATTCCTGACAAAAAGTACTTAGAAAAAGGTAACTTTTTCTCCACTTATCTGACGAGCTCAACAAGGATCCAGCCATCCATAAGCATGGCAAACTAGATCTGAGGTCATGGAGGGTTAGCAGGGGATTAAGGGTGAAGGGAGGAGCTAGGAGCTCGGATCCATTAGCTTGAAACAAGTTGCCGGCTCAGATCCGATATCGGATCCGTAACCCACAGGTTGCTGACAAATGAATATCCTACTTCAGATCAAATGTTTATAACTCTTTAACCATAAAAGCTAGACTAAAAAATGTAAATGTGAAAGTTCTTCAACAGACACTGACTTTTCCAACAGTGTAAATGTTGATAGTGCATATCTAAGTCATTATGAAATATTTGCCAAAGGAATGCTGATATTATGTATATTGTTTACCTTTTTGGTAAAATAAATCACAATATCTTGGTGAATGTACCATGTAGACCCATACAATTTGTAATTAATTTGTTTGTATTAATGTCAGCTTTACAATGATACCTTAACCATTACTGTGTGATGCTCCGTTACTGAGATATTGACAGAAATATGATTAATATTATATTTCTCATAATTGATAATTAAACAAAGCACAATATCTCATCACCTACAACAGACAGAGACTACATATCAGTATACAAGTTGTGTGGCTCAATGTCATCTTCAAAATGATGCATCATGTGTGTCGTCACCATGCTCCCTTGCAAAGATATGGGCATAATAATGAGAAGTATTGCAAATGTATAATTTTCATAATCCTACAAGACTAAAACTGTGATATCTGTACATGTGTACAGAATATAGACACAATTCTTTTATCATGTTGTAAGGACTAATACTGTCTTCAAAATGAGGTATTACTTGGCACACTGACATCTTCCCTCACAAAGTTTGTTACCAAAATATGAAAAAAAAATCAATTTCCATAACCTAATCCTTAAACAAACTGTGTTATCTGTACATATGTACAGCACACAGGCACAGTTCTTTTACCATGTGTAAGGACAAATACTGTCTTCAAAAAGAGGTATAACTTAGCACGTTGACATCTTTCCTTAAAGTCATTCACTAAAATATGAAAAAAATCATAATTTTCATAACCTTAAAAGTTGTGATCTGTCCATGTGTACAGCATGAAGACAAAATTATTTTATCATGTTGTAAGGAATCATACTGTCTTGAAATTGAGGTCTTAACATGTTGACATATTCCCCTAGCAAAGTTATTTAACAAAATATGAAATAAATCATATTTTCATAGCCTAAGTCCTAAAATTGTGATATTTGTAGATGTGTACAGAAAACAGACATAGTTGTTTTGCCATGTTGTACATACTAATACAGTCTTCAAAATGAGGTATTACTTAGCATGTTGACTTGTTCCATAGCAAAGTTATTTATCAAAATATGAAAAAAATATATAATTTTCATAACCTAAGTCCTAAACAAACTGTGATATATGTACATGTGTACAGCCCACCGGCATTGTTCTTTTACTGTGTTGTGAGGACTAAAACTGTCTTCCAAATGAGGTATTACATAGCACATGACATGCTCCCCAGCAAAGTTATTTATCAAAATATGAAAATAAATCATAATTTCCATAACCTAAGTCCTAAACAAAGCAATGTGATAATGGGTTTTAGTACTGTGAGTAGCAGTGGGAGCTGCTGATAGTTTTACCTGAGAAGTGATAATGACTCAGTGTTGTACTGTAACTGCAGTTATTGTGTGATAATGACTAGCATTTCATTACTTCAAGGTTCTGCATGCTCAGACTAAGGTGATAATTGCTGCACATAACCTGTTGAGAAGACATTCATTACATTCCTGGTGCAGGTTCATAGGTTCATACTAGGCTATCTGCCCTTGGGCATTTATAAGCCTAGCCAGAATGTGTTTGGCTTTCGCCACCCATTTTAAATTAATTTTGCTATGCCCTTTTTTGAGGTTAGTATACTGTGCCTCTGTCTAACAGTGACACAGAAGTGATACCCGGCGGTAAACCTACGATCTCCCATCCACTCATCAAGATTCCTCTGCCTAACCTGGACTGGGATTTTATTCCAGAGTGAAGGGAGCCTCTGGGTTATGAATCTGTCCCTCCAGCATATCCTATTTATTTCAGTGCTGAGGTTCATGTCTCTCGAGCGTGTAGCTCGATGGGATTTTGATTTTCTGAGGTGCAGCATGTCCATCAATTCCGGGTTGGACATGGCTTTATACGTCAGGCACAGATCGTCTCTGAACAGGCGCTATGCCACTGAGTAGAGCTGGAGTTTCTTTAACCGGGCAGCATATGGCATCTGTTTGAGCCCTTTGATCCTCTTGGTGAGGTACTTTTGGGGTCTTTCCAGTTGCTGCAGGTGTCTGGTAAGGTACATCCCAAAAGGGGCATTGTACTCAATTATGGGCCTGATGAGGGATGAGTAAAGAGGCACGATGACCTCGCCTGATCTAGATGTGAATCCCTTCATGATTAGGTGAGCTATATAAAATGTTTTTCTAACCACTTTGGCAACTTGGGTCCCCAGGTCCCTAATTACTTCTTCTGTACTTAATGGATTACCACCTATGTGGTAATTTGTGGGCACTTTGTTTTTGCCAAAGGGGGTGACTATACACGTTTTGGCATTTAGCTTGAGGCCATGGCTCTGGCACCAGTTGTCTGTTTCTATGAGGCCCTTCTGGAGGATGCTTGTGTCGGCTGGAGAGTCGATTATGGTGCCCAGTTTGCAGTCATCTGCGAACTTGGTCAGCCACAGTCCTTCCGTGTTGGCCTGTACCTCCGAGAAATATATACCGAACAAGAGAGGTCTCAGGACTGAGCCTTGTGGGACGCCACTTGTAACTGGTTTGGAGTTTGACATGGCTCCAGCAATTCTAACCATGTGGGTTCTGTCCTTGAGCCAGTTTGCAACCCATCTAGTGACATAGGGGTTTATATTTAAGCTGGTGAGCTTATCTATAATGCCCGAGTGGGGTATTGTATCAAAGGCTTTTGTGAGGTCCAGGTAGGCTGTGTGGACCACCTTCCCCTCGTCAATGGCCTTGGTGACTGTTTCAAAGAAATCAACCAGGTTTAAGAGGCAGGATCTGCCCTTAACAAAGCCGAACTGGGTAGGATCCAGTGTCTGTAGGTCCCCAATATCTTTATTTATGAGGTCCATGATGATCCTTTCCATAGTTTTGCAGACCAAGCAAGTCAAGCTTATGGGGCGATAGTTTCCAGGATCCATTGAGGCACCACCTTTGTGGAGAGGGACCACAGTTGCTGTACGCCACTTTTTGGGTACATATCCTGTAGTAAGGCTGAGATTGAACAGTAGTTTTATGTTTGGGTTTAGCTCTTCTTGGAGTTCATGTAGGATGCAGCCCGGGACACCGTCTGGTCCCATTGATGCTGTGTTTGTTTTTTTGCTTTGGAGAGGGCGACTCTTACCTGAGCATCTGAGATGTCAGGGAGGCAGCACTCTGCTGGGATAGATATTTGCCCTTTTGGTGGGGGGGGGGAGTTTGCGCTGAACCTGTCAGCTAGGATGTTGGCAATGTCTGTGGGTTCGGTGTATTTTTTGTCATTTTGGACTAATTCTGAGCATATCTGGGAATTACCACCCAGGTTCCTAACATAACTAAAGAAAGCCTTGTGATTATCCTTAGTGTCCTGTGCAATTTTTCTCTCGAAGCTGGCCTTAGACGATTTTATGAGTGCCCGTAGTTTTTTGCTAATACTGATCAGAGATGCCTTCCCTTTTTGGAATTTTGCTCTATCATTTAGTAGCTTCCTCCTTCTATTGTATAGTTTGTTTATGGTTGGGGTCCACCAGACAGGACGTCTGCCTTTGGAGGATTGGGTCTTGGTTTTATTTGGGATCGCATGATCCATGCATTCCTGAAGGTGTTCATAGAATGTGTTTATAAAGGATTCTACGGTCTGGGCTGTATTTTCCACAGTCAAACAGAGTCATTGCCAATCTGTTAGGAAAAGGCCAGAGTACACTTGTACATTTGTACATTCGATAGCCCTTCCTCTAACCTAAATTCTATACATGCCTGACAAAGCCAGAAATACTGTCCAAAATGTATGGCTTTCTACACGTGTATGTGTGTGCATGTTTATATACATACATAAAAAAACAAGTAATCTTTGTGGTATCCCCAAAGTCTCAAAACAACCCATTAAACAAGTGTAGTGGGTCCAAAAACAAAACAGTGTAAGAAACTTTTCTGTGTGGAAGACTTTCAGTCCATATATCTCTAGTTAATCACTGTATATTGATCAAATCAGACAAAAGTAGAAGTAGCGAACTTAAACTCGTCTTAAGTAAAAAATAAATAAATAAAAAATATATAATTGTACAGAATTACTAAGTATTCAAAAGTAATCCAAGCAAGGCAGGCAGTCTGTTTCCAGTCGAAAATCCTTCATTAGGTACACAGACAAGCGATCGAAGTAAAACAAAAATAGAGTAACGGTTTCCTCACAAGCTTTCTAAACATATATATATATATATATATATATATATATATATATATATATACTTTTTATCAGGCAAGGGCATGGTTTATTGTGCTGTAAAACAAAGTGTTATTGGCACACATGTTAAATTCACATCCCTTCCCCCATCAGTGTGACATTCGAGCTGGTCCTGCCCTACCTAGTAGCTGTCATAATAATATAACCCTTATGTACTTTAAATAAAATGTATAATTATGTGGTACCTCTTATTTAACCAGATTATTAAGTAGATTATTAAGTCTGTGATTTTATCCAAGACAATATACTACATGGCTGGAAAAAATATCAACCATAATCCAATTGGCAATCAAAAAAAAAAAATATATATATATATATATATATATATATAAATGCATACATATACACTTTGTATGTAAAAAATCAATTGTAAAAATCATATTCTACTTTCCTAACCTATTGTTAACAAAAATTGCTTTCGTCCTTCTACACTTCATTCCATCATCATACATTTTTTCTTATTTTTTCTTTTTCTGGTTCTCTTTTTTCCACTTCATTCAAAATGATGTGTAATTGTTGTTTGTCTTTCAGGGTCGCCACAGTGGAACTCCGGTCCGCTAATGATTGGCAGTAGATTTTTACGAAACGCCGAGGTGCCAGCTCGACGCCCAACCTTCAACGAAGGCACGCCCATTTATGCACGCATGTCTTTTGAACGTTACCCAACCATGGGGAAGACATGCAGACTCCACACAGAAGGCACTCCCAAGCCCATCTGAGAATCAAATGGGAGAACGTCTTGCTGTGAGGTAATAATGCTACCGCCGTACCACCGTGGCAAAAAATATATAATTGTATAATTAGTATTATTATTACACATCATTCAAAATGATGTGTAATAATAATACTAATTATACAATTATATATTTTTTACAGATAGTTTTTAGGGTTCTTATACACAGACCTGAAGAAGTCTAGAAGGACGAAAGCAATCTTTAACAATAAAGAATTCAAGTTCACGTTTAAGCTTGCAGTAGATAAAACGTACTGACTGATGAAGCCGAGGAGGTGAAAGCGCTAACTGTACCAAATAAAGAACGTTCATCTTGATTCTATTGTGACCAGTGTGATATTTTGCATAACAGAATTTTTATCAGCTTCGTATATGGAACTTTGAGGCCTGCTTGTGTTTCAGTTACCGCATATGAGTGCCTGGACTGTTACTTTGAATTTGGTAACTGACACTTTACTCGCTTGGGTTTCTATTATTGCTTTTAATCTTTAACAATAGATTATGAAAACAGAATATGATTTTTACAATTGATTTTTTATGTGCAAAGTGTATATGTATATATTTAAATGGACTAAGGTTGATATATTTCCAAATAAATAATCAAAAGAACCCAACAGTGAAAAGTCCACCAATAAAACTGAAAAGAAACACTGTAAATGCCTGGAATCACTTCAATGTATTTATTTCCAATTATAGATTGAGCGCTTTCATCCCCTCCTGGGGATTTCATCAGAATCTAAAAACATTCAATATTATCCCCCTTAAATACCCTACCTAATGTTGTGACATCATACTTTAATTGATTAATCAGTTAAGAACACTCTTAAATAAAAAATAGAAAAAACTTCCTTACTTAAAAACACATATATAACATTTGTTGAAAATGTTTACATATTATATAAAAATGCTCTGTTACACCAACAGTATAGTTAAAACCAATAATTTTATGTACAGGCTTAATGCATTGTTCATTTAAAATATTCTGCCTTTTTGTGCAAAACAGGCTTTATAGATATGATTTCATTCAAACCTGGGGGGGTGCTGGCTTGTAATTTAATTTGCCATCTAGTCTCTCTTTCTTCAATAAAATTTCTATAGTTCCCTCCCCTTGGATTTTTTTGCACTTTCTCTAATATGCAAAAATTAAACTCTCTACACTTTTCTGATACATTAATGTGCCTAAATAAGGCATTGTTGTTATTGTAAGTTTTAATTTGATAACCATGCTCGTAGATCCTGTCCCTAAGCCTTCTTTCAGTTTTCCCTACATAATAGCTTGGACAGGATATACACATAGCTAGGTATATAATACCCCTTGACTGGCAATTCCCTTTTTCCGGTCTATTAACTGATTTCAAGATATTGTTTAATCTAATGACCTTGTCCTGACAAATGAAAATACATTGAGAACATCCCCCACATCTCTTTGTTCCTATTCTATCTACATGATTGTTTGTTGTCTCAAAATTATTTTTTAGGTCTGACCCTAACTTGTATACAAAGTTGGGAATCTCACCCCCTATTTTACTTAATTTTGGGTTATTTTTAAGAATAGCCCAATTTTTGTATACAATTTTTTGAACATCCTTAGTTTTCAAACCATACGGTATTACCATTGCTCTTTCATAATTTTTATTATTATTATTACTAGAAAGTTGGGTTTTTAAGTAAGAAAGTTTTTTCTATTTTTTATTTGAGTGTTCTTAACTGATTAATCAATTAAAGTATGATGTCACAACATTAGGTAGGGTATTTAAGGGGGATAATATTGAATGTTTTTAGATTCTGATGAAATCCCCAGGAGGGGATGAAAGCTCTCAATCTATAATTGGAAATAAATACGTTGAAGTGATTCCAGGCATTTACAGTGTTTCTTTTCAGTTTTATTGATATATTTCCAGCCATGTAGTATATTTTCTTGGATGAAATCACAGACTTAAATAATCCGGTTAAAGAAGAGGTACCACATCATTACAAATTTTATTTAAAGTACATAAGGGTTACATTATTATGACAGCTACTATGTAGAGCAGGACCAGGTCAAATGCCACATTGATGGGGGAAGGGATGTGAATTTAACATGTGTACCAATAACACTGTTTTACAGCACAATAAACCACTCCCTTGCCTGATAAAAAGTATGTATATATTTAGAAAGTTTGTGAGGAAACTATTACTCTATTTTTGTTTTACTTGGATCGCTTGTCTGTGTACTTATTAAAGGATTTTCGACTGGAAACAGACTACCAGCCTTGCTTGGATTACTTTCGAATACTTAGTAATTCTGAACAATTACATATTTTTATTTATTTTTTTTTACTTAACACAAGTTTCGCTACTTGTACTACTTTTGTCTGAAATGATTAATATACAGTGATTAACTAAAGATATATGGACTGAAAATCTTCCACACAGAAAAGTTTCTTACACTGCTTTATAAACATACACACATACATATATACATACACACACACACATATATATATATATATATAAAACATAGTGTACTCTTATTGCTGCCCCAACCAACCTGTCATTTAAAAAATTGACACCTTCCCTGGTTTGGAACCTATGTCTGTAATGGTTAAACTCCTCCTTTCCCTACCCTTATCAATGCCTAAAATACTAAAGTACAGGAAAATCATATTCATAATGCTGGTGACATTTATAAACAGTAAAGTTATAAAACGGTGCACATAACATGCTCATTCATTAGTTCACCTGCTATTACTATGAAGATATATTTTCAAACATTCAAATCTTCCTCTCCAAGCCAGCTTATTATCTGAAGACTATCCTACATTTTCATTAGAAAGTTTTATTTACATAGTAAAAACCATTATGTTGCATTCCTGTTCATAATGTGAGTGTCTGAGGTATTCCTTTTGCCTCTTGGGTAAGATCTTTACCCACAGCTTCGTCACCTAACTTTTCCTCTCACCGTGTAACTAGAATTGCATTTCTTGACATATTCTCCCTTTATCCACCTTCTGGTAAACTAGCCCCTCCTGTTCTACCTACAATACTCAGCAAACTACCCTCCTCTCCAAACATCTGTTACACTACGATAAAGCAGATGAGAAGCAAACACATATACTCACTCTATGTCCTCTCTGGTGCATTTCTCAGATATGACTTTTATTTCTATAAGCTTTGCCATGCACGCTTTTTAATGAACCTTTCAGGATTGACAAGACATTTCTCAAATTCTGGCTCTATTTCCTCTTACTGGCAGATTAAGCAATAAGTATATATATATATATATATATATATATATATATATATATATATATATATAGATAGATATATAAGCCAGCCTATTAGGATATAACTAAATTATTTACAAACGAAGTAATTAGCCATAATTTACATATTTTGTTACAAAGCAGACAGGATCAGTTCTTTTCACTTTCCATTGATTCATGTCTGCAAGTAGATGGAATGTTCTTTTTATGACTCTCATAAAACCTTGAACTGCATTTTTGTCATGTGCTTTGGTGTATCAAAACCTGTAAAATATATTCAGTTACATATACAAGGATGTCTGGCATTTAGAATTATCCTGTCCCAACATAACTCTCAAAACAGTAAAGTTGGAAAAACAGACTTGGACAACATCTACTTACCAATGTCCAACAGTGGCCTTCATTAGTAGATGCACAGAAGCATGTTGATGCAGTGGGTGGGGGTATTGCTGGGCTATGCGGTAATATGGGTAGCTCATCCACATCCATGGAGTGTGGGATTAGGCGATATACCTACCCTCAGTGCCAGTGTGCCAGTAATAGCAAAAGCAACCCTCTTCCCTACACAATAGATGCCCAATCCCCCCCTCCAGGTGCCTCTCTCCCACCTGTACTGCGCTGGAATAATCCCTATTACTGGGTAATAAATGGGCAGTCACATTGGAAGAGGTTCCACAAAAAGTACAGTTCTGTACATTTACCATAAATGTAGATGTTCGAGTGTATTCACTGTTGCAGTCATCACACTTGGCTTATCTGCCTACAGGTAGCCCTCTGTCAGCCCAAATACCAGAGTCTTAGTATTTCTGCATTGGATGCTGTTGCTTCTTCCATGATGTCAGGTTGTGAGGGGTATAAAAACAGGCAGCCAACTTCATTACATCAGTTTTTTCTGCCTCAAATGTCAGGAGCCCCCAAACAGGGAAGCTAGTATATGGTGTGGAAACCATCACCAGTAAAAAGTAAATGCCAATACCATTAGGAATATCCAGACAGAGGAGAGATAGAGACAGAGAAAACCAGGGAGCTGGAGGGAGGGAAACCAGGACTGCAACAGTGAATACACTCGAACATCTACATTTATGGTAAGTGTACACAACTGTACTATGTTCTTCGTGTTTCACTGTTGCAGTCATCACACTTGGGTTGATTCCCAAAGCTAAGGAAGGGTGGAGGCAGTCAAGAAGAGTTAGGGCTGGCTAGTAGGCCCTGCAAGACTGCTGTAGCAAACCCTGCCCTGGATTTGGGTAAGTGGTAATGCTTGGTGAAGGTGTGTACAGAACTCCAGGTTGCAGCTTCCAGAATGTCCCTGGTAGGGACTCCCCTGAGAAATGCTGTAGAAGTAGCCCTAGTGGAATGTGTTCTTACCCCCTGAGGGGTTGGTTTTCCATGGTGCTTGTAGCAGAAATGAATGCAGTGTGCTATCCATTTTATTAATGGTTTGTTTAGAAATGGCCTTGCCCTCTACCCCCCTTTTACAAACTGACTAGCAGCTGGTTAGATTTTCTGAAAGGCTTAGACCTTTCATGGTAGAACCTGAGCTGTATGTGCATGTCCAAAGAGTGCAGGATCCTTTCCGCTTTATTCTGAGGGTTAGGGAAGAAGGTTGGCAAATGGATGGATTGGTTTAGGGCCACACTGGACACCACCTTAGGCATAAAGGATGGGTTAATCCTGAGGGAAACCCTGTCAGCATGAAAGATAAAAAGCAGTTATGTCTTACCATAACGTTCCATCTGTATTGTTGATCATCGTTCAGTCATTACATGTGGGTATCGGTTCTGACCTTGGAATTGAGCCGGCCATCTTCCAAGCTTGCACCAGCTACAAACTCTCTAGCTAAAAACTCTTACCCAGAATTCCCCTCTCGCTGTTACCTCGGATTGAGTTTGCAAGTCAAAAGAAGGTACAGGCTACCTCTGATCAAATGACCTAACAGAACCGGATGGTGAGATCCACTAGGAGCCACAGGAGGGGGTAGGAGGGAGGGTCGTAATGACTGAACGAGGATCAACACTACAGATGGAATGTTATGGTAAGACATAACTTCTTTATCTGATATTGTTAAGCCTTGTTCAGTTCTTACTTGCGGGACAGAATCCCCAGCTACCTTTATTCCTGGGAAGCTCTCATGGAAGGACATTCCGGAGCACCATAGAACCAAAAGATGCTCTTCCCCTGGAGGCCAAATCCAATTTGTAATGATTGATGAAGGGATGAGGAGCAGTCCAAGTTGCAGCTGCACAAATGTCATGTAAAGAGGCTCTGGCATGGAAGGTAGAAGAAGTTGCCACCGACCTTGTAGAATGAGCCTTTATGGTAGTAGGTAATGGAATATTGCGTTTTCTATAAATGAAGGTTATGCAGTCTTTTAACCATTTAGCTAATGTGACCTTAGCAACAGCACATCCTAGTCTAGGTCCAGAATAGGCCAAAAATAACTGGTCTAATTTATGAGAAGCCTTAGTCCTGTTCAAATAGAAGCAAATTTGCCTGTGAATATCTAGGGTATGTAGGCAAACCTCTTATCTGTTTGAATGATTGGGTAAGAAAACTGGCAATTCAATGGTTTGATTAATGGACATTTCAGAGATCACTTTTCTTTTGGCAGAAAGGAAGGATTATATGACACTCTATCTCTATGAAAAATCAAATATGGTCTCTTGATGCATAAGGCTTGAAGCTCAGAGATATGTCTTGCAGAAGTAATGGTGACCAAAAACAAGGTTTTCCATGACAAATATTTGAGGTCTCAAGAAGAAGCTGGTTTGAAAGGTGGCATTGTCAAAGCTTGTAGGACTAATGGCAGGTCCCATGGTTGAGTAGGTTCCCTAAAAGGGGGTCTTAGATGATTCATGCCTTTTATGAAAGTTTTGCATACTTTGTGTGACATAAGAGAAGAGTCTTGGACACCACCATGAAAATTAGATATTGCAGCCAAATGAACTCTAAAGGTAGAGGTAGATAGACCGGACTGAAGTAGGGTAGACAGCTATTCCAGTACTATCGACATTGGTGCTGAAAAAGGATCTACTTGCTTTTCTTTCAGCCAAAAAGTAAATCTTTTCCACTTGCTGAGATATGTAATTCTGGTGGAAGACTTATGAGATGCAATAAGAATGTCACGTACTGGCAAAGAAAGATCATTCTGCCTGGCAATCAAAGGAATTGGAGGAACCAAGCTGTGAGATACAGACTGTTCAAGTTGGGGTGAATCAGATTCTGTGGATGGCAGATCAACCCCGGGGTTGGATGGAGAAGCCACGGTTGATCTAACAGGTGAGGCCAAAGGAAGGGAAACAAAATCTGATGAGGCCAATATGGTGCTATGAGGATTACTTTGCTCTTCAACCGACGGGCTTTCTTCAGAAAATAGGGAATGAAGGGGAGAGGTGGAAATGCATAAAGCAGACCAGAGGGCCAATCATGGACTAGAGCATCTCTGAGTGACTGTCCCGGAGGGGGAATCAGGGCAAAATAGTTGCTGCATTTGTAGTTGGTCGGGGATGCAAAGAGGTCGCAGCAAGGAAGACCCCAGCAGTTGAAAATCTCTGCCACTACCAAGGGATTCAGGGACCACTCGTGAGGTTGTAGAATACACCTGCTGAGTCTGTCTATCATGTTAGAACTCCCGGGAATGTGCATTGCTAAAAGAAAGTGGTTGTTAGCCATCGCCCACTGCCATATCCTCATGGCCTCTTGACAGAGTGGGTAAGATTTGGTTCCACCCTGCCATGTTGTCTGATTGTATCGCAATAGTCCCAGATGGCAGCAGGGGATGGAATGCTTGCAACGCCAGAAGCCCCGCCCTCAGCTCTAGAACATTTATGTGCAGATGGGCCTCCATTTCGGACTAAGAACCTTGGACTGTCTGTCCCTGAAATAGCCCCCCCACCCCATCAGGGAGGTGTCTGTGGTCACTGTAGCCTTGGGCTGTTGGGGGGAGAAGGGGTGAGACCATTGTGATGGATTGTGCGCCATCCACCAATTTAGATCTTGTTTGCACCTGTAAGTTACCCAAATCTTGGCTAAAAGAAGGTACTGAAATGGATACCATTGGGTGAGCAGTAGCTATTGTAGAAGCCTCATGTGAAACCTGGCCAGGGGGACAATCATAATGGAGGCTGCCATGGAACCCAACAACTGGAGAACAGAATGAGCTGTGGATTTCTCCCTTGAAAGGATTGGGATCAATTGCTGCTTTATCCTTAGAATCCTGTGCTCTGGAATGGATGCTCTGCAATTCTTTGTATTCAAGATGATCCCTATGAATTCTGTGGACTGAGATGGGGTGAGACTGGATTTTTGCCAGTTTATGGTTATGCCTAGCCTTTCTGCAGTGAGTAGAGAGTATGCCAGGGCTTCTTCCAATAGATGTCTGGTGGGGGCGGAGATGAGCCAGTCATCTAGGTATGGAAACACCTGGAATCCTTGTAGTCACAAGTGAGCTGTGATGAGTGCCATGCACTTTGTGAACACTCTGGGGGCTGTAGAAAGTCCGAAGGGCAGTACTCTGAACTGGTAATGACTGGCTCCCACACGGAAGCGAAGGAATCTTCTTGATGGTCTACCCACTTTTATGTGGTAGCACGCATCTTGAAGATCTATCAGGCACATCCAATCATCTTTTTCCAAAAGCGGAAGGATGGACTGTATTGTGACCATCCGGAATTTCTGTACTTTTACAAACTTGTTCAATACACCGAGATCCAAAATTGGTCTCCAGTCCCCGTTTTTTGCTGGCACCAAAAATAGTCTTGAGTAGAATCCGGATCCTATGTGGTCTGGAGGGACTATTTGGATGACTCTTTCTCTTAGCAACTTTGAAATCTCTAACGCTGCTTCTTCCCTTTGACTGGGTGGAACGTCGGGTAAGCTTGTTAGGGGAGCGGGACAAAGGTCAAAGGGGATATGGTAACCTCTGGTTATTATCCTTTGTAACCAAGAATCGGTGGTATTGGTTAGCCAGGCAGAAGGGTACAAAGAGAAACGACCCCCAACCACTTCCAGAGGAAAGCAGTTGGGCCGCTCTTCAGGAGCGCTGACAGGATTGGCCAGGGAAAGAATCCCTGGAACCCTGGTGACGTGGACCCCCTCTCCCCAAAAAGGGCATCTTCCCTGAGAGTTTAGCCCTCTGCCTCTAGGGGGAACTCAGTCTGTGTGTCACAGAAAGAACCTTGAGACTTTTTGTGCCATATCTTCCCACTCTTCTGGAGAAAGCCCGTTGAGGGGAAGAATAATGGACACCCACAGCAGAAAGGGTCTTAACGTCCTGTTCACATCTGGCCAGTGTGCTTTTAACCTTGGGTCCGAACAACGAAGAGGCTTTGATGGGAGCACTGAGAAAGGAAGCCTCAGAAGTCTCAGAACAATGCCTGAACCTGCTGCTCCTTCTCATGCATGAGATATCAGGCACATGGAGGAGTTAGATATCGATTCGATGATGGCTAGCTGAGAGGCCACTGTCATGGACCTCATCAGTCACAGCTCCAGCCAAAGTTTCAGAGAGCTCAGAAATTAAGTCTCTTTGAAGCCTTGTAAAATGTGCCATATAGTTCAGGGACCTGACTGCAAAGGGCGCTGGTGCAAAAGTACACTTCCCTATTCTGTCCAGAGCCTGTGACTCTGTTGGGCAGATGGACAGTCTGGCTTTCTTCTTCTGCCAGGTCCTTTTTAGTTGTGGTCGCCACCACCAAAGCATCTACAGGAAGACTTTTGGACCAATGGGGATCACTAGCAAGAGGGGACAAAATTTTATCTGGCTTCCAGGGAATGGCCTCAATGGTGTCAGGAGCCTTCCACTCATGCTGCACAATGAGCCGGGCAAGTTCGTCGGCAGGTGAAGTAACCCAGGAGGTAGGGGGCCGGACACAAAAAGCCTGCAGGAACACAGACTCTTCAGAGGTTGGGTTAGAGGGCTGCCAGTCACCTCTCTGTTTAAGGATTTCAAGGATATCACCAAAGGATACCTCAGAGGGTGATCAAGGGGACCCTTCTACATCATCAAAGTCTGTGTCTTCAGTAAGGGACTCCTCTGTGGAGTCCATGTGCTTCCTCTTGCACAAGCTCTTTTGATGATCTTCCTCAGAGGGAGAAGCTGGGGAAGACAGCTGAAAAGGGGTCTCCTGTGGGAGTATGTCCTGAGGCCCTTGCGCCTGGTGTCTGTTAGGAGTGGCTTGTGTACATTGTGGTCCAGAGGAGGGCGGGGAGAGTGATAGCATAGGATCGCCAACCGACACCAGAGCCTTCTCCATAAGCTGGAATGCCGATCCACCTGAAGAGGGAAGGGGGCCCAGGGCTGGGGTCACCCCTCACCTAAGTGGCTCAGCCTGCTGACACGGAGTTCCTGGATGGCTGTGAAATGCAAAAGTACATACGCCACAGCTGACATTCTGGGCCGTGACAAGACTCTCCTGCCACAAAGGCAACTGCGGCACCTTAGTGAAGTCCATAAAAGGAACAGTAGCGGAGGAAGACTGTGCAATATCAAGGGGCTTCAAAGGCAATGAAGTAGGAGAATAAGTAGAGGTCTTTGGTAAAGGGTGATCACCACCCAAGGAAGGATAGGTCCTGGGGGGCGGGATACCTCTGGCCAAAAGCACTTGATCCACAAGATGCAACACATCGTGTTCAGAGAGGCTTCTAGTGGATTTCACAGACATGGCTGAGAGAGAGTCAGGTCTATCCAAGGATGGAGCAAACTCGGTGCCCACCATGGAGGTGGTCTGCACTGAGAACAACGCAGCTGTAATGGACTGAACTACTGGTGCCTGCACCGGAGAAATCATCGGTGCCGACAACGTGGTCTGCACCAATGATGAGGTCGGTACCTAATTGGTTGTTGGCATTAAGGCCTGAGATGAAAACATCGGTGATGAAAACTGAATGGTGAGTACAGAGAGGGTAGTCGGTGCCAGGAAATTTGTTGGAGCCGAAAAGGAAATGGGTGTCAAAGCATCCATTGACATCATAACAGTCTGCATCGACTGGACAGTCGGTGCCAGTAAGGGAGACAACTGAGGAGCTCCTCATTACCGACGCAGTATGGGGCACACTAGTCGGTGTCGAGGTCTCAGATGGCGCCGATGGCCTCGGTGCCAAAGGTCTAAGCACCAAAAGCACTGGAGCCGAAGAAGTCAAATCCGAACTGGAAAGCTTAGCTTTCTTGGGTCTTGGTTACTGAGGGACCCAGCTGGGGACGAAGGAAGAGACTTGGACTTTTTATGTTCATCACTCTTTTTCTTAAGGGATCTTGGAGGGGTTGAAGCCTCCGACCCAGAAGTAGCCTCTGAAAAAGGAGATTTAAGTAGCCCCTTCAATATTAATTTATTTATCCTCTCAATCAACATCCTGTTAGAGAAATTCTTACAAATCCCGCAAGGCGAGTCAACTGTTAAATGAGGCACACCCAAGCAATAGACACACAGGGAATGTGCATCTGAAGTAGGTAATTTACGTCCACAATCTAAACATCTTTTAAATCCTGGGCTACCTTTTTTACCTGTCAGGTTTGTTAAGGAAAGAAAGAAAAAAACAGAAAAATATTGCAATGGTAGAAGAAATACCCGAAGGTAAGAAGGAAAAGGGGTTTACCAACGATAATACAAAAGGAATTACCTCGCAGTAAAATGAGAGGAAAGGAGTTGAAAAGGATTCGAAAAAGGGTAGTCACCAAATGTGATAAGGTAAGACATAACTATCTAATAACTTTTATGTGAAAAAAGCTGTCTTAGAACTTTGTATGAAGAAAAATACTGTACTCAGCTCAAGAGAAGTAGCTTGACACGACCGAATGGCGATGCGGCAAATGAAATCTGAGGTAACAGGGAGAGGGGAATTCTGGGTAAGAGTTTTTAGCTCAAGAGTTTTTAACTGGCATGAACTTGGAAGATGGCCGGCTCGGTTTTGAAGACGGAACCGATAAATACATGTAAAGGACTGAACGAGGATTAACAATATCAGATTAAAGGGTTCTACAGCCATCAGTGCCTGTAGCTCAGACACTCTTCTAGCTGAAGGGGTCTATATTAAAAAGGTGAATGCTTACTTACCCAAATGCCTAAACGTCAACCTGTCTTCATCAAACCGTGAAAACATTGATTGTCCAGAAGAGCAAAAGCGGAAATGTCATATAGTCATGGTTGGCCTTCTGTGGTATAGCTCCATAATAGCTCCGTAAGGTAAGTGTGCAATAGTTATGGACTTTAGGCTTAGGGTGCGGATTAAGTGCATATATGGTGGTATACGTAAGATTTAGTGTAGGTTAGAAGTAGGGTTTAGTTTAGGGTAAGAAGTAGGGTTTTGGTTAGTGTATGTATGTGGTTTATTTAGTTTGTTTGTGTAGGTAGTATGTAGTGGGCAGTGGGGTGGGACAAGTATGACAGTTCGACTTTTTAAATTTCGCGGTTTAGGGCATTTGGTGTTTATACAGTTCAATGACGATGGGTTGACATTTAGGTATTCGATGAAGTAAGCATTCGACTTTATAATATAGACCCAGCTGAAGTGATGGCTAGAAGCAAGGCTGTTTTCCAAGAGAGGAATTTTAACTCTGCTGAAGCAGCAGGTTCAAAAGGGGGAAGCATGAGCTTTTCCAGTATAAAGTTAATGTCCCAAGCAGGGGTGGGTGCTCTCCTTGGGGGCCTTAAGTTGTTGGCCCCTCTCAGGAACTGTTTGATGAAGAGGGTGAGAAAACAGAGGTGTCTCAGTATTGTAATGAACCAAAATAGCAGAGGCATGAATCTTAATGGAGAAGAAGGATAGGCCTCTATGGAGTAGCTCAGCTAGATAATCCAGGATTAGAGGTAAGGAGGGCACTGCTGTGTCCTTTCCTTTAGACTGAATCCAAGAACAATATCTTTTCCACTTTTCCGCATAGGATTTCCTAGTACTAGGTCTTCTGGCTTCAAGAATGACATCCAGCCCCTGTTTACTTAGGGTTGCTGGTGGAGTATTCAAGAAATAAGCCAGGCTGCAAGATTTAGGGTTTGCAATTGTGGATGCAAAATCTGTACCTCTTGCTGTGACAGCAGGGTAGGGGTCTTGTGTAGGTGCCAGGGTGGCACGGTTGTCAAGCTGCACAGGAGTGGGTACCAGTGCTGGCATGGCCAGTCCGGGGCAATCAAAATTGTCCTTGGCCTGTCTTCTTTTACCTTGAGTAGTACTCTTGAGAGAAGGGGCAGAGGGGGAAAGGCATAGATTGAGAGGTTTTCCCATTGAAAGGATAGGGCATCCACCTTCCAGGCCCTGCTGTGAGGGTTCCTGGTGCAGAATTTGCTTAACTGGTGACTGTGGGGGGAGGCAAAGAGATCCATCTCTGGGGACCCCACCTCTGGATCAGAAGGTTGAAGGTGCTAGGCTCCAATTTCCACTCGTGTGGGTCTAGAAGATTTCTGCTCAAGTCTGCCAGTGAATTTTGTTTGCCTGGCAGGAATTGAGCTTGTAGATGGACCTGGTTGTCCAAAGCTGTGCTCCACAGAGTCATGGCTAACTTGCAGAGTGGATAAGAATAGGTTCCCCATGCTTGTTTATGTACTACATAACTGTGGTGTTGTCTGTTTTTATCAGCAGTTGTCCTGGAAGGATTAGGTATCTGAAAGCTGTCAGAGTATTATGTACAGCTAGCATCTCCTTTTGGTTGATGTGCAGGAGAATTTGGCTTGGGCTCCAGTGGCCCTGAATGCATTTGCCAGCCATGTGGGCCCCCCATGCATAGTCTGATGCATCTGTGGTCAGGGTTTGGGCAGCGTGGGGTAGAGTAAAATGCAGTCCCTTCTTGTGGTTGCATGCTTCTGCTCACCAAAGGAACTCTGCCCCCAGACAAGGTATGATAGGAATGACTATTTCCAGGTCCTGAGAATGTTAACACCAGACTTTTTAAGTACCACTGAAGTTGCCTCACATGCAGTCTTGCATATGGAATTAGCAGAATACAGAGGCCATGAATCCTAGGGCTTGCAGTATTTTTCTTGCAGTTAGCTGGGTTCTGGTGGCCATTTGCTTGAAGTAGCTGTCAGACAGACCTGTTTTTCTGAAGTGAGAAATGCCATCTGGGAAGTTATGTCCAAGCTTGCTCCCAGGAATACAATCTTTTGACTGGGCACCAGTTGTGAGTTCTTTTCATTGATGGTGTACCCCAATGAAGTGACAAGGCTTTTTACAAATGCCAGGTGCTGAAGCAGCAATTCCTGGCTGTCCGCCTGAATCAGGCAGTCGTCCAAGTATGAGTAAATTTGGATATTTCTCTGCCTGCAGTATGCAATGGCTGGAGCCAGGCATTTTGTGAGTACCCTGGGTGCAGTAGATAAGCCAAAGGGAAGTGCAGAGAACTGATAATGCATAGATCCTGCCCTGAAATGCAGATATTTCCTGCATGATTCCCTGATAGGAATGTGCACATAAGCTTCTTTTAAGTCTAGGGTGACTAACCAGGCATCCTTGTATAGCATAGGTTGATGCTGTTGCAGGGTAAGCATCATGAATTTTGGGACCACCAGGAAGGTGTTGAGAATTGAAATATCCATGATTGGGTGCCAAGAGTCCTCTTTCCTGGGTACCAGGTATATTCTGGAGTAGAAACTCTGACCCTTTTGTTCTCCTGGAACTGGATGAGTAGCTCTGATGTTGAGCAGGGAAAGAACTTGGTTTTGAGCCTCTACCCACTGGTTTGGAGGAAGGTCTAGAAACCCGCTTGGGGTTGGCAGTGAATGGAAATAAAATTTGCACCCTTGGGATACAATGTTGAGGACCCATCAGTCCTGAGTGATGGACATCCAGTTTTTGCATGAAGGGCAAATTTTCCTCCTAGGAGCACAAGCAATTGGGCAGGGCTGGAAAGTAGAGTTGAAAAGTCATTGTGAACTTTTCCATAGGGAGGTGGATTACCACTCCCTGTTTTAGAGGTGGGAGCACTCCATTGCTTAGATCTCTGCATACCCTGAGACTGTAGTCTGGGTGGTCTGTTTCCCCTGGGTCTTTTTTGGGAAGGTCTGGAGGGGGCTGGAAAGGATCAGTGTTTTGAAGGGCAATGCCTACTGAATCAAGGTGGTTGCACTTGTACGAATTCTTTAACAGTTTGCATAGATTTAGCTTTTTCTTCCATCATTTTAAGAACTTCTTCTGCTTTGTTTTCAAACAAAACATCCTTATTTAAAGGAGTGTCTAATAATTTGGATTTGACATGATCTGGCAAGGTCTGCTCCTTCAGCCAAGCATATCTTCTCAGTACAGAGCCAGTGACTGCAGCCCTGCAAGATGCTTCTAGGGCATCAAAATCACACTGCAAAGTATGCTTACTAACTTGGTTTGCAGAATGCACAAGCTCTTGCAAATCTTTATTTTCTGCACAATCTGGAAATATTACCATTTTTTGTTTAATGAGTTCCATAATATGTTGCTAGTACTTCAGCATGTGAAACTGGAAATTCAATGCCCTGATAGCAAGAGTTGCAAAGGTCTATACCTTCTTACCCCATCTGTCTAAAGCTCTGGTATCCCTGTCCAAAGGGGTAGGATTTTTGGCTGTAGTAGCCTTAATACCTTTAGGTCCCTAGGAAATAATCTCCAGATCAGCAGTAGGATTTTTGAAAAGAAACTTTTGGGAATCAGGTACTCAGTAGTACCTGTCAGGTTTCCTAGGGGCTGGAGGTAAGGTGCCTGGAGTAAGACTGGATTGCATGAAAACATCATCCACAACATCCAGGTCAGGGGGGAATAGCTAAAGGCCTGTGCTGAGGTAGCTCTAACAATTCTTCAGTCTCTATTTGGACTGAGGATAGTCTTGGCATTCCCAATGGAAATGCTCTCTTAAAGTATGTAAGGTTTCACCAAAAGAGAAATCCTCTGGAGGGGAGGCAGAGGGAATGGATTCCTCTACATCTGAATCCTCATAGGCTAAGGGTATGTGCTGATAATCAGAACGGTCAGAGTCATCGGCCTTCTGGTCTGGAGAATCTGAAGGCAACTGAATTCTTTGTCTTTTAGCAGGGAAAGGCTGGCTTCCCCTAATTAGCGTTATAAGGTCTTCAGCTATTCTAAGCATTTGTTTATGTGGCAAGGGGGCCTGAGTATGCACTTTGGTCATCAGTTTTCTAGGCGTAGTGCATACTCTGGGCCTAAGAAACTTGGTAGTTTTGGCTAAAAAAATAAAACTGTCGGTTTGATTCGAACATCGGTAAGTCAGAAAACACCCTCAAAAACCGGTGCCTGCACAGTGGCTCCGGACTCATCCACGGTAGAGATATCCACTGGTTCCATAGTTGAAGAAGCATCTCGCAGCATACTGGACTCCGAATAGGTCTCGGCAGAGGCCTGTGAATCCACAGAAGCGGGCATAAGGTGTTGCAAAGACACCTCACTGAGTACCAGTGGACTGGTGACTAGCTTAACGGAAGCGTTGTTGGCAGTTTTGGACCTATGCGGTCTGTCTCTGTCTTTATCCTTATGTTTTTTCAGAAGATCGTTAGTTGGATGGCTTACCAAAGCCATTTCAGAATAAGGAGAGCGAGAGCGAATGAAATTAGCAACAAAAATAGCCCAATGACGAATGGTTCGGGCGTTAAGGCACAAACCGACAGCGAGGGACGTCATAGTCTGGGCCTAAACAGTTGACGCAGTAAGAATGAAAATCTCTGAGGTATTTGCTTTCCACAGGCAAGACAATTGTTAACTTTTTCTGACATCAGTTAAAGCAAGAAAAAAGGATCCCCAATGGGGTACTTAGCTTTAGAAGACTTCAGGATTATTAACTCGAAAAACGAAAATTTCAGGTACCGGCTGACCGGCACTTGCGAACTGCTTCTGCTTTGGGCTCCTCCTCGGCAAGAAAGACTGATGTAATGGCATCGGCTGCCTGTTTTTATACCCCTAATGACCTGACGTCATGGAAGAAGCGAAAGCATCCGACGCAGAAATACTAAGACTCTGGTATTCGGGCCGACTGAGGGTTACCTGCAGGCAGATAACCCAAGTGTGATGACTGCAACAGTGAAACATGAAGAACATCTGTCAAAATATGGTCAATGTCTCTCACGTAAGAGAAAAGATTACAGCAGTCTCACCCCCAATCATTTTTTTCTTAGTTCAAACTCTGACCATCAAAAGCAAATGATGGATTTCAGTGATTTGTAGACACTATTGAAAATATTAGAGGCAAAATTTTGTAATAAACAGATGCTGTATGGGTAATTAATTTATTTACAAACGTAAGAATAAGGAGTCTCAACAAAATGTCTAACCAAACTTCTGAAGCGACAATATTGCTAGTATCAACTGTAATCTTTTTGGCTCCAGGAAACTGTAACCTGAAAACAGTGTTCATTCTTTTCCTTTCCCACTCTTCTGGTTTCTGGAGAAAGCCCGTTGAGGGGAAGAATAATGGACATCCACAGCAGAAAGGGTCTTACTGTCCTGTTCACATCTGGCCAGTGTGCTTTTAAACTTGGGTCCAAACAATGAAGAGGCTTCGATGGGAGCATTGAGAAATGAAGCCTTGAAGGGTTCCGCAAAATTACACAAGCGCATCCAGGCGTGTCGTCTCAGAACAATGCCTGAACTCGCTGCTCTAGCTGCTCCTTCTGATGTGTGAGATATCAGGTGCATGGAGGAGTTAGATATCGATTCAATGGTGGCTAGCTGAGAGGCCAGTTTGTCACGGACCTCATCAGACACAGCTCTAACCAAAGTTTCAGAGAGCTCAGAAATTAAATATCTTTGAAGCCTGGTAAAGTGTGCCATATAGTTCAGGGACCTGATTGCAAAGGTAAGCTTCCCTATTCTGTCGAGAGCCTGGGACTCTTTGCTGGGCGGATGGACAGTCTGGCTTTCTTCTTCCACCAGGTCCTTTTTAGTTCCGACCACCACTACCAAAGCATCTACAGGAAGACCTTTGGACCAATGGGGATCAGTAGCGGGAGGGGACAAAATTTTATCTGGCCTCCAGAACTGAAAAGATTCAAGAAAGGATACTCGCTAAATGTGATAAGGTAATTCAAAACTATCTAATAGCTTTTCTGTGAGAAAAGGCTATTTTAGAATTTAGTATGAAGAAAAATATTGTACTTAGCTCAAGAGATGTGGCTTGACATGACCGAATGGTGATGCAGCAAACGAAATCCATGGTAACAGGGAGAGGGGAATTCTGGGTAAGAGTTTTAGCTCAAGAGTTTTAGCTCGAGAGTTTGTTGCTGACACGAGCTTGAAAGATGGCCGGCTCAGTTCCGAGGACAGAACCAATACCTACACGTAAGGAATGAACAAGGATAAACAATATCAGATGGTTATTTTTACACTTCCTTATGTATATATTTTTATTTTGCTTTAATGCAGGTAAAGGAGGAATGCCAGTGTTTGTGCTTACTAGAATTGGTAAAGCAGAGAAAATTATCTGCATTCCTAGACGACCTCGGATGTAATGTATCAAGACAGTTAACGTCTCAGGGAGTGCTCGGATGTAACCTTAAATCCACCCTGTGATGGTACTTGAGGTTAATGAGTTAAGGGAGTGGAGGGAGGAAAGGCAGAAGAAGAGAAAGGAGAAGCTGAGGTCTGACGTACAGCCATAAAGGCACTGAATAGGCCTTGGAAGAAGGCCTGCCAATCTGGCACTTGATCCTGGGGAACTGGAGAAACATGTTTATGTTTTACTTTTTTATTTTTAGGAGCTTCCATGTGATGGAAGATGGATGGGCCAGATGTCGGCCTGCACTCCACGATGTCCATATGCCACAAGGGCCTTCAGTATTCACAAGACATGTTTTCCCCTACCCCGAGTTGAATGCCTATGATTCCCTCATGGATGTGCTGGTAGGGTCCTTCACACCTTCCACTGTGGTACCCATCAAAGGGACATCTACCGATTTTTGGACAGCCTCCTGGCCCACATAGGCCTCGGGAGGGATGTCTGGAAGAGAGGGAGCAGCAGGAATATCAGGCTGAGACTTCTTGGACGTTTTAGGTTGTGGCTCGTCTGAAGGGCTCAACACCACCTCCATATCATGCACTAAGCACTTAAGGTGCTGATTCTCAAGATATAATTTCAGGGAAGCTAGGTGGCTATGAAGGGTTTTTGGTATAAAGGCCTTACAGAAAGCACAGGTCTGGGCCCAAGGAAAACAAGCACAGATCGTGCGAATCCTTATGTGGAATCTGTCTTCCACACTGACACCTGCACTTCCTAGATGACATGTAATCACAGGACAATATAGTAGCCAAAATTTTAAGAAAAAACCTCAACAGGGTA
Source organism: Protopterus annectens (assembly GCF_019279795.1). Taxonomy (NCBI): domain Eukaryota; kingdom Metazoa; phylum Chordata; order Ceratodontiformes; family Protopteridae; genus Protopterus; species Protopterus annectens. The sequence continues at coordinate 285,668,651 of NC_056743.1, forward strand.
CTTATCTGAACCAAAATTCCTGACTTATCTGGCAAACGATGACTGCAGCAGGTGAATGGACAGGCGGCAGAAATGTTCTGATGTTGGTACTAGCTGACGTCCGCTTTATACCTGGTGTCCCTTTATTGATGAAGTACGCTTGTTGATATGCAGCATCATATGTACCTCACAGTAGCATTAGACTTTTGTATACTGGCTGGATGTACGAGCCATCCATGGGTGGACTCCTTCATATTATGAATACTTCAACATATGAACAACAGGACATCTTGAGTTTTTCTTCCTGGCTCTTGCTCTGCCAGTAGGGCTTATCAATTAACAAAAGTTAAACAAACAGATACATTTTATGAAATGTATTTGTTTTGGGCAAACCAAAAACAAAAATATGAAAATGATGAATTTAACTGTTTAGCTCTACCTGCAGCAGGGTAACAAGACAAAACTGCTTCAGATTTGCCAGTGATATTTCGGGAACTGACTTCACTTTAATATGTAAAGTACATTCTCAACTCTCTTCTTTAATGTCCTTCTACAGTGAACTCCCTGTAAAGTATATTTATAAAAGACATAGGCAAAGTCAGTTTCAAAAGTCATGCAACAAAAGTGTATCTAGTCACACTGACGAAGATATAGGTTTAGAACTGGATCTGGATGGTTGGCAGTTTCGGCCAGCATAAGAATTGACAGCAGAATGACATCTCTCTGTTTAGTGCTCTCTTTCTGTTCCAAGGGTGACACACGTAAGCAGACGAAAAGTGGCTGACACGCAGTTGAGGCAGGTATAGAATTCATTGTGTAACAGCACTTACTGTTTCATCAGTAGAGGGAGTATGCTTAATAATACTTATATAATCTACCGTGGTACTGTTGGATTTGTAGCTAGGGAAAGGAATGGCACAAATAGTGAGACCAGAGCTTGTTTGAAGTTCTCCCACCTGAAAATCTTCTGATACAGTCCAAAAAGGAATTTCAGGTTTTCCAAATACCTTAACCTCATACACCTGCAAAGGACAGAGAGACAGATTGGCTACTTCTTCATTCTGACCCCAGGGTGGGTTATATCTAGGCAAATATGGGAAATTTCCCACCTGGCCACAGCCATGACATATGGTTTTATCAGGGAAATGTTACTATAACACTGTAAAATAGTTAACAATAAATTACAAAAAATGCTTGTGAAAATAATAGCATGTACATTCTACAGCTGGTCATTCCTTATTTGTAGTGTCAAAGAAACTGTATTTGTAATAAGAATTTGCAAATATCTACCATTTCATGCATCTCTCAAGTAAGCAGGTACATTGTCAGAACTAGATGAACTCGTTGTTTTATAAAGTGACACTGAATAAAAGCTTCATTCACAGCAAGCATAAGCACTGGAATGATTTAAATTTAACTAAGTGAATGTCTGTGGAGCAAACTTTACTGCATAACACAAATGCATTCATAAAATTCATTTTTTTTTTAGCATTAGATGCACATTTTCTACACATAATCTGTGGAGATAATTGTGATTTACATAATTCAGTGCACTTATAACAAAGCATGGGTACCGGCATTCTGCTACTTTATAAACATCAGATGCACTGAATAATTTAAACATCAGATGTTAGCAATAGCTTTACATTCTAAACAGTTCTACTTAAAAACAAAAATGTAAATTTACACTGATCTGAGGAATGAATACTTTTGCAGCATGACCTGCAGCAGCCTAATTTATTATAACTGGAGAAGTAACACAAATATTAAGGCAGCTAATACATAATTTACATTTTAGCAATTAAAAAAAGAATATACTCCCCTTAGAATAATGCAGTCACAATTTTCTTTATGTTGTTCCACTTCTGAAGAAAGTCGTATAAAATCTTTTTCCTCAACTACTGCTCAGATTTATGAATTCCTACTGTTTTTACATTTAAGCATTGCTGATACAGCTGCTCAGCTTTGAATTATCTTGAATTCAGAACCTGCCTAAAAAGCTACATATAATTAACAAAGCATTGTTTGTTTCTATGAAGTGGTTGCATGTGCAGTATGTAAGGAAAGCAATAATCATTTTTTTGCAAAGCAATATAATATTTCATCATAGAAGATTCATTCAGTTTTACTCATAAAGCAGTTAGGTGTAGTGCCAGCAAAGTATAACTTTACTAATATTAATTACAGCATTGCTATTTGTAGTGAATTTATGCTGGTATTGTGTTAAAGATGCAGACAAGGAATTATGACTACTGATTTAGCAAAAATAAAATTAGCTGCAAAACATGCATTTTCAAAGATTGTGTATCCAGTGAATGTAATGAATCTTCATGTTCTTCAATTCAAAAAAGGGTCCTAAAAAGCAAAAAAGATGACTCAGTGTTTTATGATAACAATATTATCCATGCAAAAAAAGGAAATATCTAAACTGAGTTTTTGCATAATGTCCACACAAAATCTATGCTGTTTCTAGTTTGCAACATTTGCTCAAAAATGGATACAGAAAAAAGTAGTTACAATACTGCAGAACTACATGCAATGCAAATGTTAAGAAACTGCTAATAATAATCAATTTTTAGTACTTCTGTGGCAACTAATATGATTGTCCTTTAGTAACAAATATAATACTGCATGTTAGAATTTATTACAGTTTTTAAGCAGTCATGATAGCTGCTTGCAGGTGATTTCAGACCGACAATGGCACATCTTTATATCTAGTAAGAAACACCTGTATTAAGTATATTTATGTTGCTTTAAGAAAGCAGTAGTCTTAAGCTTTACCTCATGGGCCACTGTTGAGATTTCTATAAAAGACAGTGACACCACTGTGGAATAAGTACCTGTTGTAGTTAGACAGATATGTGATTCATACAACTGACATTAATCTGAACAAGATATTTCAGTCAGGCTTAGCTGAATCCCATATCTCTCAAGTATGCACCTCATTATGAGGAATGTTCCTCATTTTGAGTCTTAAAAAAAGTCCATGCTCCTTGCAGTTACACACTGAAAGGGTCTGTCACATATTTAATGTTAAGTTTTGTTTTAACAGACATCCATGGTAAATAATGCTGAGTTGTTAATTCATCAAAAACCTTTTCTAAGTATAAAGTAACACATTGTAACCATCTTTTGAGCATCCTAGTTGAAACCGTTAGAAAGCTGCTAGTAATTATTCGACATTTTGACCATTTTTCCCTGATTATTTATTTATTGACATCTGATTACTAGGAAAGTCTGATTGGGTAGAAGCCCATTGTCAGTGAAGCCCCAGGGCGAAAATCTCCAAATTATTACAAAATATTTTAAGATGAAAAATTTTACAGTCTTCAAAAATAAAACAAAAACATCTACAGTTTACATAATTATAACAAATTAGACATAATATGTAATGACTGCAACAGTGAAACACGAAGAACATATAATATTCCACTGTTGGCATTTATTACAGTTTTTGAGAAGTCATGCTACATGCTTGCAGGTGATTTCAGACTGGCAATGGATACTGTAGATCAGTGTGTGTGATGTACCTTTAAGAAGCTTTCCAGTGAGTCAACACATGCTTATAAGTACAGAGTACATGCAAGCAAGAGTGCCATTTTGAGTGAGTAGTCAGTCAGTCTAACTGATAGTTTAAATTTAATGTTCCTGCCATTCATGCTGATGTATTTTGTATATAATAAGCTACTTAAAAGAACACTCAATATCTTCTTAATGCACATAAGAGCAGCAATATGGTGTCAGAATGGGATCCAAAGTTACAGCATGAGGCAACCTGTTAAAGCTGGAGGAATACACAGGAGTGGATCATCCCTACTGCTCAAACAACTCACAAAGCAGGTCAGAAACAAATTCCAGGTACTAAAACTTGCTTAAATGATTTATTTTGCTACAAATGTAAAACAAAGCACTCAGAATGCTCAAAACAAATGTCTGATACTGTGACATATCAAACAAAGCTCCTCATTAGCACTCTTCAAGAAAAATCTTGATGACTGAAAGGGAAATAGGAAATTCACCCTGGGGATCACTTCTGTGGCTCTGCTCGACAGGGGCACAAGAAAATAAATTTCTTGAGTGGCGAAAGCCAAGGTCCCTTTTTGGCTAGGCTTATATAGGTCCTAGGGCCAATAGCCTAGTACCTATGAACCTATATTGATAAAAATATTCACAATAATTACAAAAACATCTGAAACAATAACCAAATCACACAAAATGTACAAAAAAAGGAAAACAAACATATATTTCACTATGTGCTACATTTTCATATTAACTAAACCTATTCAAAGTATCCAAAGTGTGCAAAGTAATTGCAAGTGTGTGCAGTATTACAGTGCAGTTACTTTGCAAAGTAAAGTTATTTCAAAGAATGTTTCACATGGTACAGTTATTTCAAGGCATATTTCACAGAGTACAGTATTTCAGAGAGTTTATTGTGCATTTGATTATTATTACAAGTACCTGGTGTGTGTGAATGTTCATACATAATTACAAGGGTCAAGACTGCATTTTGTTTTACTATAATCTGTGGGCATGGCAGAAGGTTTTTGCAGACCCACACCACTTGTGTTTGATAACAATATTGCAGAAAATTGGAGAGTGTTTGAGCAGGAATATATTTTCATACAGGCTGCTTTTTCTAACAAAGACACACATACAAAAGCATTTATTCTGCTTAATTCAGCTGGTTCGGAGGCCATTGAAAGAGAGCGTTAATTTGTGTATATACCTGTTATGTTTGTAGGGGAGGGCGAAGACTGCCATATTGTGGTACCAGCTGAAACAAGGGAAGATGCAGAGTGCTTAAAATGTAAATTTAGAGAAATGTGCAACCCCAAACGAATATTACAATGGAAAGGCACTTATTTTACACAAGGGATCAATAGCCTGGTGAAACTTTTGCAGCATATATAACTGACTTGAGAAATAAGGCTAAAATGTGCAAATTTGGTGATTTGAGAGATGAGTTGATAAAAGACAGTATTGTGTGTGGTGGTAATAATGACACAGTGACAAAGATTTTGCTTTGAGATAGTGATTTAACTTGAAATAAGGCCATTGAGATTTGTCAGATATATGAGCTTACAGAAAAGCACACAAGTATGCTTACAAATGAGAATAGCCATGGAAGGCACAGTGACAAAGCTCATGTTGATAGTGCACAGTGACAAAGTTCATGTTGGTAGTATGCAGCACATGGTTAAAGGAAACTGGCCCAAGCACATGGCAGCTACTGCAGGTCCTGTAATACTCCCTAGGAAACCCCAGAGTCTTTCCAGCAAATTCCAGAGCATGCTCAGTGAAGCATAAGGGTGAGTCAGCAAACTCAAAGAATGTGCCTTCACCTAGCCTCACAGTCAACTGTTGTAATTGTGGTGGAAATCATGAATCTAAAAGAGAAAAATTGTGAGCTTCTGGTCAGCAGTGCCACAAATGTAAAAAGTGGAATAATTTTCAAAGGTTTTGTAAATCAAAAGAGGTCCATTCTTTTAATAAAAGAGGGCATTCCAAGAGGCAAGTTCATAAATTAGTAAGCTGCAACCCTTCTTTTTATGTTGACGTTGTGTCTGTGGTTGGTGAAACAGTTAATGCAGTAGATTTGTGGGCAAAGAATGAGATCTTTTGCACTGTCTGGATTAATTGGACTACCATAGCGCTCAAAGTAGATAGTGGCTCAAAGTTCAATGTTATGCCAGCGGAAATGTTTGCTAGAGTAAAAGCTGCAGAACAACTTAATTTGATAAAGTGTGTGAAGCTTGTTGCTTATGGTGGTGAAGAGATTCAAACCGAAGGCTCAGCAGTGCTTTCAGGTTACTCTGCTGGGAATAGCTATGACTTGCAATTTTTCATAGTCAAGAAACACATGCAGTTATTATCAGGCCTCAGAGAGTTTGAAAATGGGACTGCTTTCACTTAACAAGGAAGTCCACCATGTAAGCCCGAACAACAGCTCATATTTCACCCAAACTATTTTTTTCTGAGTATGCTGATATTTTTACAGACAAACTAGGCAAACTACCAGTTTTGTACTCTGACGTTAGACCCACAGGTCAGCCCAGTTGTCAGACCAGCACAGAAAGTTTCATTAGCAATGCAGAGCAGAGTCAAAGCTGAGCTAGACAAAATGGTGCAGCTAGGAGTAATTTGTCCAGTAGAAGAACCTACTGAATGGGTATCCTTCATGGTAGTAGCTCATAAGAAAAGCTCAGATGATATTAGAATATGTATTGATCCAAGACATTTCAACAATGCATTAAAAAGACCCCATCAACCAATACACACACACAGAGGTTGCTGCCCTCATTCCAAATGTCACTATTTTTTCTGTCTTAGATGCAGAGAATTACTTTGGGCAAATTATGCTTGAACAAACATCTTCATTGTTAACCACATTCGGTATGCCATTTGGAAGATACCGATTTCTGAGAATGCCATTTGGAATAAATTCAGCCAGTGAAGTCTTTCAGCGTGTGATGGAGCAAATTTTTCTGGGCTATCAGTGTGCTATTATAGTAAATGACATTCTAATAGGAAGTAATGGTGAAGTAGAACATGACAGAAACCTCAAGAAAGTTCTGGAAAGAGCATGTGAAGTGAATCTTAAGCTGCATCCTCAGATGTGCAAATTCAGGCTATGAGACATTACTTATGTTGGTCACTTGTTTACTAGTTCAGGCTTGTGACCAGATCCTTCCAAGCAAACAGCGATTCTCAAGATGCCAGCTCCAGACAATGTTTAAGCCCTACAACATTTTCTTGGCATGGTCAACTATCTAGGCAAGTTAATTCCAGATTTAAGCCAACTTTCAGCACCATTACAACAGCTGACGCACAAAGATGTAATATGGTCATGGTCAGAACAGCACCAAAGAGTATTTGATGTCCTGAAGCAGAAAATTGCCAACCCACCAACTCTCAGCTACTATGATGTTCACAAATCAGTTACTCTTTCCTGTGATACTTCTAAGTTTGGTCTAGGTGCAGTCATTCTTCAAGAGAGTAGACCCATAGTCTATGCATCAAGAACTCTTACTCAGACTGAGATGCAGTATGCCCAGATTGAGACAGAGCTTTTGGCAATTGTGTTTGCATGTTCAAATTTCCATGATATTTATGGTTGACCTATCCAGATCAAAACTGACCACCAACCTCTTGTTACTATTTTGAGGAAACCTGTGCATTCAGCTCCAGCTAGACTGCAACATATAATGCTCAAATTACAGAAGTACAATTTCAATCTTGTTTACACTAAAGGCAAACTTCTTTACCTTGGTGATACCTTATCCAGACTGCCTAGAAAAAACACAGAACAGCATGACAATGAGCAACTGGATTCTGAGGTCATGGAAGTGAGAAATTTTTCTTCCACACATCCTGATGAGCTCAGAACTGACACAGCTTCAGATCTAATTCTCCAGAAGCTAAACCTCTATCGGCTGAGGATGTCCTTTCAAAGCAATCTTTTTTACCAGTAGAAGTGCAACCTTCTTTTCCATACAGAGATGAGATTTTGTCAGGCAATGGTATCATCATGAAAGGTCCTAAGGTGATTGTTCTGAAGTCCTTGCAACAAGAGTACATTCAAATCTTGCATCGTGGCCACCCAGGAACTGATTCTACCAAAAGAAGGGAGAAAAATGTAGTGTCTTGGCCTTCTATGTCAAAAGTTATTGAGAAAGTACTTTCATCTTGTTCGGTATGTAATAGTATAAAGCTGCATCAACAGAAAGAACTCCTTCATTTAAGTCACTTCCTGAACTACCTTGGTTGATAGTAGCCACAGATATCTTTGAGTGGAATGGTCAACATTATTTGGTGTTAGCAGACTCTTATTCAAATCGGTTTGAGATTAACCTACTTCCCAATCTAACTTCCAGTATTGTCATTACTAAGTTAAAGCGACATTTGTCTGTCCATGGTAGTCCACACAGAGTTATTTCTGACAATGGTGCCCAGTTTACAAGTCAGCAGTTCAAGAGATCTGCAGAAGAGTGGGACTTCTTTCATATTACAAGTAGTCCTGAATACCCTCAGTCAAACGGCTTGGCTGAATGTGCAGTTCAAAGTGCAAAACAGCTGTTAGAGAAATCCAGGCATGATGATACTGATGTTTTTCTAAACTTGTTAAATCTCAGAAACATTCCTCATGATAAACACCTTGGTTCACCTGCCTAGAGACTTACGTTGAGACAAACCAGAACCATACTACCAATTAGCAGTAATTTATTGTTTCCATGTGCTAAGAATAACAAAGCAGTAAAAGCCCAACTGTTGAAAACTCATTTGTCCCAGAAATCTTACTATGATAAAACCAGAAAATGGCTCTGTTCTTTATAAAAAGGGGAGATAGTGAGGATGCAGACATCAAAAGCTTTTGCTTGCATCAGATTTGTGAAAAGTCAGAAGCCAAGATTGTACATTGTGGAAACACAAGACATGGAATTCAGACAAAATTGGAAGCATTTGTTACCAGTGTCCAAATCAGTGTTACAGCATCTTGCCTGTGACAAAGGTTCTAGTTCTCAGAGTGAGTTGTCCAATGTTATTGTTCCACAGAACATTCTGTCAGCAATCACCGTTCCTGAGAAAATCCCTGAAACTCCTCATGCAGAACATTCCCCAGTGAATGGCCCTGTTGCTAAACACAGTCCTAACTATTATGTCACAAGATCAGGTCACATCTCGAAACCTAGTTCCAGATACACATTAACCGGGATATGATGGCTGTTTTTCTTTTATTAGTGTCTGTATAACTGCATGCCTATTCAAATGTTATTGTTTACATGAGACACCTCAGTAAAGAGGGAGGATGTAGATCGGTGTGTGTCGTATACCTTTACGAAGCTTTCCAGTGAGTCAACACATACATACAAGTACTCAGCACCTGCAAGCAAGAGTGCCATTTTGAGTGAGCAACCATAGTGTTTCCATACAAGTATGCAATCAATTACATAGTTCACTTAAGTTTAATATTCCTGAAATTCATCCTGATGTATTTGTATACAATAAACAACTTAACTGAACACCCAAACCTCTCAACATCTTTTTAATGCACATAAGAAGAGTGACAGACATCTTTATATATATTTAGTACCAAAGATCTGTGTTAAGTACATTTACATTGCCTTAAGAAAGCAGCAGAAAGATTATGAAAGGTAGTGTTTCACATTTTGGAGAAGGAAGATCAAGAGCAGTGCTGAATCCTGTTACTTTCTAAAAAGAGGCAGAGCATGGGACTGTGGAGGAAAGAAGTTTCCCTTTATCCTTACATTGTACAGTCTCAGAGATGAATTACTTAAGATCCAAGGTACTAGGGTGCAAGGGAAATGCTTGTTGTCTGATTTGTTGCAAACCTGACATTGTTGAAATTTGTAATGTATTCACTGACATGTTGACTTTTTTAATGCATTCAGTGCCATCTAAGATCTATGATGGTTCATGCAACTACTATGAAACCCATCTTGGACTACCACAAAAATCTATATCCTGATATCACAATCTCAGAGTGAGTGTGCATGTGTGTTTGTATTTATGCTTTAGTGCCGAACTTTAAATATTTGAATGACACACTTGTATACGCTTATCCTGAAAATCAACACCATGAGCTCTGTGACAAAATAACTTGTGCAGGATTGAATGGACCCCTTCTCATTATAAAAATATACAGTACATTCTACATGTGCTTTCCAGATGCTAAAAAAGGGTTCCTAATTATTTCTCATCTTACCTGCATTTAGGTTCATAGGTAGTTCCTAGGCTATTGGCCCTAGAGCCTATATAAGCCTAGCCAAAACGGTACCCTGGCTTTTACCACCCCAAAAAATTATTTTCCTGTGCCCCTGTCGAGTAGAGCCACAGAAGTGATACCTGGGGTGAATTTCCTATCTCCCATCCAATCATCAAGATTTTTCTAGAAGAGTGCTAATGAGGAGCTTTGTCTGATATAGATAGGTAGTTTGCTCCAGAGTATGGGAAGTCTCTGGGACAGGAATCTATCCCTCCAGCATGTTCTGTTTATTGTGGTGACAAGGTTTAGGTCCCTAGAGCATGTAGCTTGGAGGGAATGGGATTTCTTTTAAGTGGAGCATGTCCAACAGCTTTGGGTTTGGCACAGCTTTGTATGTTAGGCAGAGATCGCCTCTGAGTAGGCGATATGCGCTGGAGTAAAGCTGGAGCTTTTTGAGACGGTCTGTGTAGGGCATCTGTTTGAGGCTAGTAATCCTTTTTGTGAGGTACTTCTATGGCCTTTCTAGTTGTTGCAGATGTCTTGTGAGGTACATACCAAAAGAGGCATTGTACTCTATAATGGGTCTAATGAGTGACGAGTAGAGGGGAACAATGACCTCTTTTTTTCCTGGATGAGAAATGTTTTGTGATGAGGTGTGCCACGTAGAAGGATTTCCTGACTACTGTGGCAATGTGATTATCAAAAGAGAGACTACTGTCCACCTGTGTCCCAAGGTCTCTTATCACACTTTCGGTGTTAAGTAGACTACCACCTATGTGGCAGTTCATGGGTACAGAGTTTTCACCAAAAGGGATGACAATGCACTTTATGGCACTGAGCTTGAGGCCATGGCTTTGACATCAGGCATCTGTCTCAGTGAGGCCCTTTTGTAGGATGTCCACATCGTTAGAAGTTTCGATTATGGCTCCTACTTTTCAGTCATCTGCGAACTTCATTAGCCAAAGACCTTCTGTGTTAGCCTGTACTTCTGAAAAGTAGATACCAAACAGGAGAGACCCAGGACTGAACTCCACTTGTCACTGGTCTGAAGTTGGATTTCGAGTCTGCTACTTTCACAGTGTGGGTTCTGTCAGTGAGACAGTTGTGACATAGGGATTTATACCTAGTTTAGTGAGTTTATCTATAATTCCAGAGTGAGGGATGGTGTCCAGACCTCTCAACCGCACTGAATTCCTTGGTAATTACCGGTTTTGAGGCCAAAATAATGGGGTGCCACGAATTTCCGAGTGGCTCCTTTAATTCCTGATTTTTTTTTTTTTTTTTTTTTTACAACTTGCAGCTTTAAATTAATGGCAGCTGTACAAATTTAAGTTTCAGTCCTCCCAGCACACACCAACAGTTCAGGTAAGGAAAAAAAAAAAGAAAACAGACCCAGGCCGCTCTGCTTTAATTCAAATGTGCTTGTGATAAGCTTTATAGCTCAGTGTTTACACTCGGACTGTGTGTGGGGTAGCTGGCCACTCCGGGTATCATTCTTAATAATTGGTAGCAGCTTAGCAGAGTGGAAGCAGCAGCAGCTATTTTATTTAATATTTAAGACTACAGAGAGTGGTTCATTACTGGCAGTAGTTCTGTGTTTTTTTTTTATGCAGAGTGGCTCTGCTGCTGTGACCGGTGTATTAAGCAGGTTGTGTGATTTATTTAAGACTGCTGCACACAGAGGTTCCCTGTTGTGTGTGTTTTATTTAAGACTGCAGAGCTGTGTGTGTGTGTTTTACTAAAATCTGCTAAGTTATCTGATACATGGCCATTACAGTAATTGGCGAACGGCTGTTAGAGTGGTTCGTTGTTGGAACTGTTTTTGCTAAGCAGACTGCGTGGTTCATCGTTTCAGCAATTTATTTAAGGTGTATGGTTCACTGCAGCTACAAGATTAGCTATGGTTCATTTCCAAGACAAGGTGGCCATTCCAGTGAATTGTTCTAATAAATTGGTGGCAGTCAGAGTTCAAATCTGTTCAGCTGGGGGCACGGCGGTGGAGTTCAAATCTGATACATGGCTGTTCCAGTAGCAGCTAAGCAGAGTGGAAGCAGCTAGTTTTAAGGAGAGTGGAAGCAGCTAGTTTTAAGCAGAATGGTTTGCTGCAGCTATTTTTATTTAAGCAGACTGTCTATGTGTCTAACTCTATTTCATTCAAGCAGACTGGTTTGATAACAGCAGCTATTTTAAGCAGAGTGGTTCATTGGAGCTAGTTTAGCTAAGCAGACTATGTGGTTCGTAACATTGTTCCAGCAATTTATTTAATGTGTGTGGTTCATTGCAGCTAGCAGATTAGCAGTAGCTATGGTTCATTTAAATTCCAAGACTAGGTGGCTGTTCCGCTGAATTGTTCTTGATAACTGGCGGCAGAGTTCAAATCTGTAAAGCTGGTAGCAGAGTTCAAATCTGATACATGGCCATTCCGGTAGCACTAAGCAGAGTGGAAGCAGCTAGTTTTAAACAGAATGGTTTGTTGCAGCTATTTTATTTAAACAGACTGTCTGAGTATCTAACTCTATTTTATTTAAACAGAGTGGTTTGCTCCGGTTTAATAGCAGTTATTTTAAACAGAGTGGTTCGTTGGCTCTATTTTAGCTAAACAGACTATGTGGTTCATTGTTCCAGCAGTTTATTTAAGGTGTGTGGTTAATTGCAGCTAGCAGATTAGCTATGGTTCATTTCCAAGACTAGGTGGTTGGCCATTCTGGAGTATTGCTCGGTAGAGTTCAAATCTTATGCATGGCAGTTCCAGTAGCAGATAAGCAGAGCGGAAGCAGCTATTTTTAAGCAGAATGGTTTGTTGCAGCTATTTTATTTAAGCAGACTATGTGTGGTTCAATGCAGCAATTTTAGTTAAGCAGACCAGCTATTTATTTAAGTTATGTGGTTCATTGCAGCTTCTAGTTTATTTAAGCAGATTATGGTTCATTTCCAGTTGTGTGTGTTCACTGCAGCTTCTGTTTTAGCTAAGCAGAGTGGTTCGTTGGAGCTATTTTATTTAAGCAGAGTGGTTCATTGGAGTTATTTTAGCTAAGCAGACCAGCTATTTACTTAAGGTGTGTGTGGTTCATTGCAGCTTCTAGTTTATTTACGCAGATTATGGTTCATTTCCAGCTGTGTGTGTTCACTGCAGCTTCTATTTTGTCATTTCTAGCTGCGTGTTCATTGCAGCTTCTATTGTGTGTATGTGTGTGTGTGTGTGTGTGTGTGTGTGTGTGTGTGTGTGTGTGTGTGTGTGTGTGTCTGTGTGTGTGTGTCTGCGTGTGTAAAATGCCCCACTGACATGTAACTGCTGGTTAGGGTTACCCAGCAACTATGAACCTGTTATCAGTTTGCCATCCATACCTTATTGCAATATTGCTATCTTATTTTTTCAATGTAACATAGGCAATTTACTCCTCAAGGGCAACAGGTACTTTATTTGTAGATAAAATAATGAAATATAAAGTTGTTTGCTAGCAGCAACCTCTTCATTAGTTGCAGATCTCTTTAATGTGCAATTATTTAGATGACTTTTACTTCAGCAAACATTGTGCATATTTACTGATACTGGTGGATTGTAGATGTTTAGCACCTTGTAAATTAGAGTATTCAGAAGGAAAGTGGCCCTATGAGGCACTGGAAGCCATATGGAATTTTCTAGCATATTGCTATGGTGCACCTAGGGGTCTGCTAATAGAATGAATCTGCAGATTTTATTCTTAGCAGTTGGTATTCTAGGAGTAGTGTAGGCTGAATGCAAAACAATAAAATAAAGGCAATATTCAAGTTTGGGTATTAAAATATTTTTAACAATGGCCGTGTGAGCAGTGGGTGAAAGGAGGTGATTGATCTTGTAACACAGTTTTAATTGAGCAAGGACTTCATTAGTTACAAAATTTGTATCTGTGGTAAAAGAAAGGGTAGGGTTGATTATTAGGCCTAGGTACTTCTGTTCCGTGATGTTAGGTATTATATTCTCATTAAGATCTGTTAAGAGAACAGGAGGAATAGTAGGTAATTTTTTGGCTGAGGCAGACACCATGACATTGGTTTTCTTAGGGTTAATAGACAGTTTGTTAGTAGAAAACCAGGTGCATAACTGAGTTAAATTGTTCTTTAACTTGGATTGCAGGCCAGACTGACTAGTACTGGAATGAAGGATCAGCATGTCATCTGAATACAATATTAATTTTACATTTGGTAATTCTCAGGGGAAGTCATTAAAAGAGAGAGAGAAAACAGAACAGGACATAGCACAGACCCTTGCAGTACACCTGCATTAAGCTCACTGGGAGTACAGGATGAGATGAGACATTGTTATGGACTTGGAAAGTTCTGTACTTTAGATAGCAACATAATCAGCAAATATTGTTATTACCAAAGTTGAATCTTTTGAGTTTGCTGAGAAGAAGGGTATGGTTGACCATTTCAAAAGTCCTTATGATGTCAACAAAGAGACTGGCATTTATGAGTCCCTCACTCGGGTTGCAATAAATGGTATCAGTGTCCATTACTAGGGCAGTAAAGGTACTGAAGGAATCGCAAAAGCCATGCTGTGCATCACATAACAGGCCATAGCCATTAATGTGCTAAAGTAGGTGCTTGTATAAACGTTCTTCGAATATTTTGGTAGTAGGTCACAGGGTAGAAATACATCTATAATCCTTGAACCCATTAGGAGAAATGACTAAGTGCCTGAGGTGACGGAGAGTTAAAAATATGAATAAGCATTCAAAATGAAGAGTCAGTCAAGAATTAAACATACATTTTTCTCTTCCAAGTACAGAACAATATGGCATGGCCTGCTACTGTCCCAAACCCTGGTAGTATCAAGTTACTCAGCAAGTGGCAGTGTGACATTCAAAAATGAGAAAGTACTCACAAAACAATTCCTCATGTGTTGTCACTATAGGTTGTGCCATAATGAATAAAAATTCAAATCTTTACTAAAAGCATGTTGGTAGTATCAAGTTACTCAGCAAGTGGCAGTGTGACATTCAAAAATGAGAAAGTACTCACAAAACAATTCCTCATGTGTTGTCACTATAGGTTGTGCCATAATGAATAAAAATTCAAATCTTTACTAAAAGCATGTTTGCCAAGCTGAAAACAAGGTGCGTCTCTTCCTTCTCTAAGGTTAAGCCAGACTCACCTAACTTGGACTCCCTTAAATATTATGTGGACAGATGACAAAAACGAGGTACAGTCACTAAGAACACTTGGTAAACAGGAAGTTAAGAAACAAAACTTAAGATGCATATTGAAAAGGTCCCATTATATAAAGGCCTATTAATAAGGGGCATCGACATACATGAATATCCATTTTTACCGTAATCGATAAAAATTATATATACACACATAAACACACACACACATGCATGGCAGGGCATTATTAGGGCAGTAACAACTTAGGAGAATTAACTACAACACATTTTACCAATGAGGACAGGAAACTGTCTCACAATCCTCAGCATAAGAATCATGAAACAAGAAGGAGGCTCCAATAGCACACCACTACAAATGGAGAGAAATGACCAAAGCATCCAAGGAGCCAATCTGTAACAACAAGCATCGCAAATAGCCACCCATAAGCACTGTCCTTCTAACTACAAGGACACAGTTGACTCCCTATAAAGGAACTGACATGTTTTTAATGCTTTTTAAATCTACTTGAAGGACTTGGACTAGTCTAATTTTCTAATTTAGTATTTTTCTCCTGTGTTACATTTCAGTTGAATGTTTACTTGTTTGATTCTTGTTTTTAATTATCTATTTCTGCTACAAAATTATCTTACACACCAAAAGATCTGAGGAAGCTCACTTGCAGTGAGTGAAAGCACTCTGTCACTGCTTATTCTCTCAGAAAACACCGCTCTCCCCTTCCAACTCCTGGTATTATGACTACAAAATCCCCTTAAAAGCAGGCATAATCCTCATGGTACAAATATTATTGAAATATTTTGATATAAGATGTCCTGTATAAACAGGCAACAACCAATCCATACTGCCCGATAAAAGACTTGGCTCCTTGCTTACTTTCCATAAGAAGTGAAAATAAACTGATGACTTTTAATAAACAATAATGACCTGAAACAAGCCAGTATTTTTGTGTGCAATTAAAGTTTTTGAAAACTGGGGTTAGTATGGACAGCAAACAGCCTAGGACTCTACATGCAAATTAGGTGGATTTTTTCCAACAACCACACGCTTACACACAAACACACACCCTCACTTTAAGTCCAATTAAGCCGACTGCCTAGCCTATGCCTCCCCTGCTACAGCACTTAAAAACCCTGTTACTAATGTTTGATCTGAAGAAGTCTTGTAATTGATGAAAGTGTTCATCACAATTCCCTCCAATAACTGATCTGAAAAAGGAGTCTTCATTGTTCTGGAGTTTTTTTTTTTTAAGCTGGAGCTCAGGAAGCTTACGGTCTTCATCCAAAATAGAATGTCTGTTCATTATCTTTCATCTAAACTGCTATCATCTGGCATATCCTACTTCCACGTATATATTTGTGCCAATGCTCTAAAGCTGTACCTGTTGTTGCTAACATAAAGCAGCCACCTGTTCGGTATGTTTCCCCAGCATGAAAGACTTCTTTTGCTGTGTGCTGACACTTATTTACCCCTTTGTTCCATGCGTCTTGTGTGCTGATCAGTTTGACATGATGACAACTTTAGAACAAATACTGTGGACTATCGCTTTTACTGCTGGAGAGATAGGGACAGTGGCCAAATCAGTGCTATGCTAACAGCAGTTCCATAGATGAAATAACTAAGCAGAGAGGAGAACTTATAGGAGTATCTTGCTGCCTTTAAGTGGTATGCCCAACAGGAGACAAGGGAGCAAGCTATCAGAGCTACATAAAGATTAAAAAGCTTACTTACCAAAGTTGGCATTACTTAAGAGACACAAACTCAAACACTTCATAAATTAACTTTTTTCTCATAACAAAATGGTAAGATTGCAGTTATGTGACAAAGCATATATTTGTGGTTAGATCCTGATGGTCAACATACTAAAAAGAAAATGGTAGTAATATTATCTGCTGACAAATTTAAGAGATCTCTACCTACTCCTTTAACAAAATGGGACTATCAAACGGACCTAAGAACTCTGAAAGTTCTATTATACTACTAGAAACATTGCTATCATATTAAAATATGTACAGAACTGAGTAGTCTAAAATGTAGTAAATTGTCTATCAACTGTTCATAACAAAAAGTATTAGCTATAGACATACTCTGTTTTACATTAGATTTTGTGCTATGTATAAAAACAATACAACAGCTTTGAAAACTGTGACCTCTTAAAAAGCTTGCTAACAGCAACATTGTGTATATGAAATGGATTAAATTATTTGCTAGAATGTTTGAGGCATTTTCTCACACTCTGCTACTGCAATCTTAGGTTTAATTAACTGGTGACTGACAGCTGCTTCTAACAAAACTGCTGTAGTCTGTATTCATGGAGATGAGAAACAGTAGCCCATTACTCAGCTGGAGCTACAAAATGTGTTCGATAAGGTAACTCATGCTGTTAGTACAGTACCGAATTTAATACATGACATGATAAAAGGGAAATATTTTTCTCACCTTAAAAGATTTGTGGAAGCAGTAAGAAGAATGAATTCATACTTATAGACCGCCTCATAACAATGGGGAAGAAAATCAGCACTTGACTAAATTTAAAAATTCTCTTCCTAACTTGGAAAAAGGGGGAAGCAACCACCAGACATGTTTGTTAGCGCATAAGAATCCAAAAAAGTTCAGGGTATGAAATTTAAAAGACCTAACTGAACAAAAAAATTGGCTGGGGATACAAACAGAAATATGGTACTTTTACTAATACACAAGTATCCAGTATATATATATATATATATATATATATATATATATATATATATATATACATATATATATATTTTTTTTCTTTAAATGATAAAAAACTTCTGCACCATGCTAATATTTTTTTTATTTGTTCCACTATCTTTCTCTACTGACTTAATACACTTTCACACTGACCAAATGTCACTCTCCAAATCTTTGCTTCCTTTCTTGTGAAATATCTTGCATGCACTTTTTATCTCACCAAATCCCTCACATTTCGTTTGCTTAACTGCAGACTAGCCTTTTTTAACAGCTTTTGGATCCTTATTACAACTTCATTTATCAATCCCTTATTTTTTTCTTACCTTTATTAAAACAAAATCATCTGCCAATATCATACATATTAGCAATAAAACATTTCCTTTCATGCTGCATCTTGGCTCCCTGACTTCATACATGCATGTGTGTATTACCGCATTCATTACTAGTACAAACAAGCACATACTTATTAGGCACCCCTGTTTTACTCCTCTCAATATTTTTTCCATTCATCCATTTGTTACAACTTGTATCCATTCATTTTCATAACATTTCTTTATTACATTACTATTTTTTCCTATGCCATATGCCTCTAAAATCTGCCACACTGCTTCATCGTTCACTAGTTAGGCCACATGCTATCAGTCTTACTTCATTTTCTTTCACTATCATATCTACCGCTTCTTTCACCATAATTAACATTTATTTCACCTCTCTTCCTTTAATAATAGATACCTTATCCTACTATCACAATGAATGCTTTCTCCATCCTTTTTTTTTGCAGAATTATCATAAAGGCCAAGATTTGTGCCGAACTGGTAATTAATAACACCACATATACTGAGCCTGCGGACATAGCTAACCTGTTGGTCAACAGGTTCTGTGAAAACTTCACTCCCCTTTCCCCACCACACGTACCCCATGGCATCAATGCCACCTGTCCCTACCTTGTATCTCTAAAGCGCAGGTCATTAACACCCTCTCTAAGGCCATGAACACAGCATTGATGGGACCTGATAACATCCCAGGCTGTGTCCCACATGGGCTCCAACAAGAATTAGCAACACCACTGGGTACTCTTTTACATCACAGTCTAAGCACCGGCTTCAACCCAGCTGAATGGAAAATGGCCACCATTATTCCCTTGATCAAGGGTGGTGCTTCCACTGACCCTGGGAACTACAGACCAATTAGCCTGACTATCTGCAAGGCCATGGAGCGAATTATCATGGATCTTATCAACAAAGATATAGGTAATCTCTAAACACTTGACCCTACTCAGTTTGGACTCTGGTGGACTTCTTTGAGACAGTCACCAAGGCCCTGGATGAGGGGAAATCTTTGCAAACAGTTCACCTAGACTTAGCCATGGCATTTGACACTATCCCCCACTCGAGCATCATTGAAAAACTCACCCAGCTAAGTACCAACCCTTACATCATTAATGGGTCACTAACTGGCTCACTGATAGTACCCATGTAGTCAAAATAGGGGAATCCACCTCCAACAGCAGACATGTAACCAGTGGTGTTCCACAGGGATCAGTCCTGGGAGCTCTACTGTTTGGAATCTATTTCTCTGAAGTACAAGAAAAAAACTAAAGGTCTGTGGATGACAAAGTTTACTGATGACTGCAAACTGGGAGCAGTCACAATATCTCCAAATGATGTCAGCATCCTACAAGAGGGTCTTAAAAATGACTGGTGCCAAAGTCATGGCCTTAAACTCAATGCAAAAAAAATGCATGATCATCCCTTTCTGTAAGGGTGATGTTCCTGCTAACTACCACATCAATAGCAACACCTTAAGTATGCACTCAGTGGTGAGAGACCTGGGCACTCAGGTTGACAGCAATCTCACCTTGAAACACCATATCTCCACAGTGCTAAGAATGACATTCTGTATTGCTCATCTCATAAGTAAGGGCATTACCTCCACAAAAAAATAAGTCATAACCTCCCTGTACTCTTCCCTCATAAGGCCAATAATTGAGTACAATGCCCCTTTTGGTATGTACTGTTCTAAGCAGCTGCAGCAATTGGAGAGACCACAAATGGTTCCTCACAAGGAAAATTCTAGGTCTTCAGCATCTGTCCTATTTGGATCATCTGGAATCACTGTCACTTTATTCTATTTCATAAAGACTACTCAGAGGCAATCTCTGCCTTGCATATAAGGCAATCTCTGATCGTGCTTTATTGGAAATGCTGTACCTCCATAAGTCAAATGGTACATGGGTTACTCGCTCTAAAGACCTTAACCTGGTATGTAACATTAACAGAACCTGTAAATGAAAAAGAAGAAAATTGCTAAAATAAACCACAAATAACGTGTACAATTGGCAATAGAAGTAAAAGCCACAGAAACTTGGAAGTAGTCAATAAAACATCTCTTCAGGCCACTTTATTACATATATTTGTTTGTCTTGGAATAAAATGGCCAGAAGAGGTATTTTATTGACTACTCCCAAGTTTCTGTGGCTTTTACTTCTACTGCCAATTGCACAAGTTACATTAACTGAACCTGCTTGAGGGACAGATTTGACTCCCTGAGGTTAGCACACCTTTGGAACAGACGCCCACTTCATGTCAAACAGAGCACCTCATTGGCCCACTTCAAACGCAATCTGGACAATTGGATGGGTAACCATAAATTCACCCCAGGGGTTCCACTTGTGTCCCTCCTAGACATGGGCAATAGGTGCTGATTGTGGAAATAAAGGTAGAACTTGGCTAGGGTTGTAAGGGCCCTAGGGCCATTAGCCTAGTAACTTCATATAATCTTATTATCCTTACTATGATCCTATGAAGAACATTGCTCTAAATTAACTATATCAATGCTTCCCTGCATAGTCTGTTATTAATGTTACCCTGAAATCTGTCTCTTGTTGAATTGTACCTAGAATCATAATCCACTGCACTGAAAATATTGTATTGAAAATTGCTTTTAATTAACTACACTAAATTCTTGCTATTTGTAGTACATTATTACTTTGAAATGAAATTATCACGTTTTAATTGCACTTGGAGCTTTTCTCCCTAGGCCTTCGCTAAAAATGGCCTTTTAGTCCATTCGAACAACCCCAGTAAACAAACGTCAAATAAATAAAATAAATTAAATTTGCCCATGTAACAATCATTTCTACATTTTGTCTATTATTTTCATTCATCTGTTTTTTTCCTTTTTTGTCAATTCCTTGTTCTATCTCTTTCTCACAATTACATAATATTTCTTTATATTTAATCTTTTTCATTTTTTTATTCTTATTTCTACTTCTAAATATATTTTTATACTTCTGCTTCTATACTACCCACCAATGTCCAATTATAAACTGTCACATTGTCATATGAGCTTTCCATAATATTTCTTTTTCTCTTATCATTTCTTCCTCATTTGTAACTCTCCATTTAATCTCTTTATTTTCTCTTCCATTATTATTTTGCTGTCTTCCCCTTTTCTATTTCATTACTGCTCTATGATCTGAAAATTCTGCCACCTGTACTCTCCTGTTACTTTTCATGTCTTTATAGTACACTATAAAATCAATTACAGTATTAAAAATTCTCCTTTTGCTGTCCTTTTCTACTATTAAATCTCCACATTTTATTAAATCCCTTAATACCTTAATATTCTGTGTTATTTTTCCCTTTGCATTCCTCAGTTTACTGTTAAATTCACCTACCATACTACTGGCATATCTACTAACACATTATTTTCTGGATTTCTTCAAACAACTGTTTTGGCTCTGTCATATTATTATATGCATGAATCACTATTAGTCTTGTATATTTCTGTCTCATTCTCATATCTCATATCACTATCCTTCTTGGTACTATTAATGTTCCATTTAAATTTTTTTATTTCTTCATTTTTATAAGAATTCCTATTCCACAGCATGTCTCATTTCCTATCGACCAAACAAACTGACCATCCCATACTGCTTGTATTCTCTTTCTTTTTTCCTTCTTTGTAAAACCTGATATCTAGCAAGCAAAAGATATTAATTTTTACGGCATTTCACCACCACCTCCAAACCTCTTATATCATTTATAATGCTACTCACATTTAATGTAAAAATTCCTATATCATCCTTTTCCTTATTTTGTATTTATTTACTTCCAGATCTTATTTTTCTTTTCTTGCTCATAAGCCTCCCACAAAATGATTTTTCACTACCTTGTTCTTCCGGCTTTTCCTGGTTAGGGGTCGACACAGCGGATCACCTGCCCACTCATGATTGGCAGTGGAGTTTCTATTTCTATGGCTTCTTCCTCTTCACTTTCAAAACCTGCAAATCTGTTTGCTTCCACTATATTAATAATACTGCTTTGAACTATAATTTATTCTCTAATACATTTTCATTGTTTAACCTTTCTTCAGTATCCCCCTTCCCCATACAGTCTTATTTATATTCTTATGTAGTAATATATTCTATATATTAGAGTATATTAGATCTTTCTTCTCAGCTTTCCTCTCCCTCCAGTATTTAATTTTCTAATATGGGACAGTCAAACCACAACTGTCCATTTTTAGATTTCTTTATATATAGATAAAACAGGCAATGCTATGTTACTTTCATTAATTTCCATGGATATTATGAAAAAAGTTATAATAAACTGTCAGCTCAAGACCCATGTGAAAAGGAAGGGCATGTGATAGGTGAAACCATGACAGATGCATAACTTGTGCTATGCAGAATATAAGAAAGAGCTAAAGGTAAAATGTACAAGCTGCCCCAAAGGATGAGACCCTAGCAAAGGGTTCACACTGATATGCTATCACTGCTTCCAGCTCTAGGAAAGTTTTAGTTCCTGATAACACTCATAGATAAATACACTAAATAGATAAAGCATATTCAACAAAAAAATGTAATGCCTACACAGCAGTGAGGATTTATTTATTGACTCAATTATTTTTTGTTTATTGACTGGGAAAGTATGACTGGGCATGTAGCCCCTTTTCAGCAGTGGCCCCAGGAGAAAAGCCCCCAAAACATACAAACAAAGTTAAAACATACAAAGAAGATTGATGTATAAAAAAAAATTCAAAGAAGGACATGATGTGGAAGACATACTGTATGATTTAAGGACAGAAATAAATGCAGGACAGTTATTATACAATTTAAATACACGAGCTTGTTTGACAAAGCTATAACATTTAACATCAAAATTGTGTTCAAAGTGGATTCACGTCATAATCTCAAAATACAGAAACATCGAATTTCAGTATTTCGAAATTATGAAACCGAATCCACAAAACATCGAAACTACAAAACCCTGAGCCCAAAACCGCAAAATTCAAAACACCGAACAAACTGCATACACTACACCATACATACACCACAACACCCACATTACAACATAAACAAATAAAAACTACACACATACACAACTCATACACACATAAGCAGGGGGGCAAGCACCCCTGTGCCCCCCACAGCCCCCCCACTTATATGTACTAACTCCGAGATCGCACAGAGAGGAAACAAAAGCAAACTCACATGCGCACATTCTCCAATCCCTCACACACACACATCAAACATATCAGCAAACTCAAAAACACGCTAACCTCCACTCAAATCCCTTACAAAACACTCACCATAAACACACAATCCCAGACCTCACGTATCTCGAATTCGCGGTTATGAACTTTTGCTATTTTAAACATTCGGGTTTATAGTCTCAAGATACTGAAATTTTACATTTCAGTATTTCGAGATTATAAACGGCTCCCATTTAAAGTATACATATTTAAATATCTTCCATGATTTGTATGTAATTTGCTAAAAACTAAATTTTTGCTAAGTAGTAATACAAACAGTATATAGTCAGACAGCAGAGTAGGTGAGAGTTTGAGTGGCTAAGGTTGGAAAAGATAGCTGACAAAAATAAAAAGTGTGTGTGTGTGTGTGTGTGTGTGTGTGTGTGTGGTGTTATTGGGAAAACTAAGTGAGCAAGAGTTGAGAGTGGTGACTGCATATTTGGGAGAGAGAGATAAGGAGTGGTGGTAGAGTAGAGACAGAAAGATAATGATGTATGAAACCAAATGGGTATAAGTGGTAAAAGGGGAAGAGAGCTGATGAAGATTAAAGTGAGAGAGAAAGTGAGTGGGTGTAAGTGGTAAATGGGGAAGAAAGCTAATGAGGATTAAAGGTAGCAGATGAAGGCATGTGTAGGGTAATTAATAGAGGACTAGTACATGGGCAGATCCAGAGATTTTGTAGATGAGACTGTGGATGAGGTTTAAATGGCCTATGATGTTGTTCCAGCTTTACAGTGTGGGGAATGGAATTCCAAGTTTTGGGGGTGCAATTTTAAATAAGTCTGCCTTGAGCTGTATGTTTGAATTCAGTAACATGGAGGAACAGCTTATTAGTAGATTGTAGTAGTCTATTTGGTTTGTAGTGTTGGATAAGAGTTTGAGAATGAAATACGGTTGTTATGGTTGTAGATGACATTATGAATAGTAGCTATTTGTGATTAAGTCATGTAATGGGATAATTCAAGCCAATTTAGTTCTTTCTGTGCTAGGCAGTGGTGGGATCCGTGTGCACGGTTAGCAGTGAACTTTGCTACTTTGTGATAGTATTGTTCACTCGTAGTTGGTTGGATGAAATATAAGCTACAGAAAACTGGGATAACATAGAGGAATTTGGGAGAAGTAGTGTGGATGCTAGGTATTTTCTGATTTGGTCAGTGAGGATAAACTGGAGCAGCGATGCTGTCAATTTGAGGGTGTGGATGGAGGGGTGGAACTGTCCCGACTGATGAATCAGGAGATCTGGAGATGGGTCCAGAATCTATGGTTCCTCCAAAAGGTAGGGCCACAGGAATGGAAACCAAACTTGTCGAGGCCAGTAAAGAGCAATGAGGATCAAGGAACTCCTCAATAATTGTTTGCCAGCTTGTTGATAAGCAAAATATATGCAATTCGAAAGCCATTTTGAAAGAGTAATCTTAGAAACAGGAAAGGCTTTGTTTTTGTCAGAAAAAGAAACAAAAAAGTTGATCTGATTTTCTGAATTCTTTAGTCCTGTGTTATATTTAACTCTGTATAGGGAGCCCATTTTTTTTTGGCTCAAAAATGTTATTTGTTTTATAAAATACTAGCTTAACAATTTAAAACAGATACAGAAAAAAAAACTATATACAGTGTCCATAACAAAAAATAACATTTATAGGAAACACACTTAGTATTCTTCTAAAAGGTTAAACAATTTCTTCCAAGCAATTTATTTATTTGACATTTGTTGACTGGGATAGTCTGACTGAGCAATTACCCTTTTTCAGTGGAGGTGGGGAGAAAAGCTCCACAATTCATTTAAGAAAAGTATAAGGAAACAGTACAATATGACAAATCAAGTAGCTATTATAAGTTCATAGGTTGGTACTAGGCTATCGGCCCTAGGGCCTATACAAGTCTAGCCATAACAATTCCCTGGCTTTCTTCCCACAGTATTTACTTCCCTGGACCCCTGTCTAGCACAACTGACGTGATCCCCAGGGCGACTTTCCTATCTCCCATCCAATCATCAAGGCTACTTTTGAAGAGGGCCAAAGAGGCGCTCTGCTTGACATGTATGGGCAGTCTACTCCAGAGTCTGGGGAGTCTCTGGGTCAGGAACCTATCCCTTCAGCATGTTTTATTCATTGTGATGACAAGGTTTAGATCCCTGGAGCGTGCATCTCGGAAGGATTGGGATTTCTTTAAGTGTAGCATGTCCAGCAGATCTTGGTTTGACATGGCCTTGTATGTTAAGCAGAGATCGCCTCTGAGTGGACGATATTAAGAGTACAACATCACATATTACACTTACACAAAGTAGAAATAGTACAAACAGGTAATTCCAAGGTTAGGGTATTCACATTATGATTGTCATCAGTGCACTAAAGTAATATTCCCTGCATATTGTTTTATGAGCTAACTTTGGTTTAGATATCAATATAGTGGCTTTATAGCCAATACGATGGGGGTAGGTGGTTACCTGGACAAACTATTGAAGTTAGCAGGAGAAAAGTAGGTGATTGCCACATGATAACAGAAGGTAGGTAATTAGAGGAAGGAAGGAATGAAAAGGTGGGGACAGGGAGGAGTGAGGTAAGAAATGGAGAAGAGAGGATAGGGATCAAGTGGGGTGATAACAATGACATATCTTGGAGCTGAGAGGTCTATGGATATCCCACCTTTGTGGATGGGTATTGTATGGATTTTTTTCCCAGAGAGGTGGGACAGTGAATTCACTGATAGAGTGGTTTATTAGGATGGAGACATAATATGCTATGGAGTCAGCAGCAGCCTTTAGGAGGAGAAGTGGGAGGTTATCGGCAGATATGGAGCAGGGTTTGAGTTTGAGGTGGAGTTTTTTTATATAGCTGGTAGGAACTAAGTTTAGTGAGAATGGGCACTTTTGCTGTAGGAGTGAGAAGGGGAGTGGATGATTGTTTTGGCTGGAGGTCTGCAAACGTTTATTGATGGTATCAATGAAGTATGAATTTAAAATGGATGTGATTTCTTGGACTGTGTTATTGGGGCAGGGGTTGGGCACTGATAGATTCCCTGGCTGGAGGATTTGGTTGATAGTGGTCCAGAATTTCTTGGGGTTTCTGGGTTCAGTAGATTGGGATGTGAGGTAGAAGTTATTTTTATAAATGTTTATGTGTTTTCCGGTCAAATTGTGGAGTTCTCTGTAGTTTTGGAGTGGGAGATTTGGTCTTGGCCCAGAATTTCCAGGCAAAATCTCTGCATTGTATAAGGCACCGAGTAGACTTAGTAAACCATGGGGAGGATTGAGATATAACCCTGACTGTTCTGGGAGGGGCAATAGACTCTAGTGTGTTTACGAAGATGGAACTGAATTGTAGAACAATTTTGTCACAGGGCAGAGATGAGAGGTATTGAATGTGTCAGGGTTGAAGTTGGTAAGCTTTCTGCATTCTTTAAATTAATGTGGTCTAGAGAGGTGGGGGAAGAACTTTTGGATGCATACAGGAGAGTGGTCACTAAGAGAGTCTGGTAGGGATTGTGGATGGTGATAGAGGTTGGGGTGGGAGACCAGAATCCATTCAAGTATAGAGGAAGTACTTGTAGGTTTATGGTTAAAGGCTGGAGAAGAGATTAGCTGGATGTAGCCATAAAGGTTAATACTGGTGGTAGGGGAGTGAGAGATGAGGTTTATGCCAACTGATGTTAACGTCACCTGGTATAATGGATTCACTGGGTATGTCTTCTGAATCTGTTCTAATAAAGGTATGTTGTCATCAGAGGTAGGTAGATGCTAGCAACTGTAATGGTTTTATGACTAAGTTTGTAACTGGCAATAATGAGTTCAGCTGGGTGGAAGGAAGGGAGAGGGTTGATTAGGGGGAATAATATGAGGAGGTCTGAGTATATAATGACAACTCCTCCACCTTTTTATGGGTTCTATCATGGCACAGAATGTTGTAGCCAGGAGGGAGAAATTCATTGTTAGAGTTGTGTGGTTTTAGCTATGTTTCAGACAAAGTGACAATGGTGGAGGAATATTGCGCTATCCAGGAGTGGAATTCAGTTATCTTGTCGAGAATGCTGTGAATCTTAATAGAGAAAAAGGAAAGATGGTTGGGAGTGTGGCTGGTAGGTGGCAGGAGCGTGAGTGAAGGCTTGGGGTTGATGGGTTAGAATCTGCCCAGGCTTGGGGTGAATGTCTCCAGAAAGTTGAATTGTATTGCAGGGGTGGAGGAGGACTGATCTGGAGGGGTAGACTGCTAGCAGTTTAAGTTTGGTTCTACAATTTGAGTAAGTGTTTGGAGGAACTTCAATTTTAGGGAGAGAGAATTCAGTACTGGTGAAGAATGAGGGTGATATGGGAGAGGAGAAGTGGGGTTTTTTTGGTGTGTATAATGTGGTGGGGGGTGGTAGGAGTATTGGGCTGTAGGTTCATGTGGGTGTGACATGAGGAGAGGTTAGACAGAAGTAGGAGAAGCAAGGAAGAGAAGAGAGGGAGGAGCATATTGGTGGGTACAGAGTGAATGAGAGGGAGGGGAGAGTGTGATGGATTGTGGGTAAGTAGGTCTGTGGACTTCAGAGGGGATAGGTGTGGTGAGTGTGTGTGGGAGTGGGATAGGTGGGGTGAGTGTGTGCGGGTGGATGTGAGGTTTTGGAGTAAAGTGCGATGTATAATGACTGGGAGTGATTTCTATGGGAAGAAGGGAAGAGGAGTAGGAGGAGTTTGGTTGAGGTTTAGAAAGAGTTGGAGTGAGGGGGGGGGGTTTGATTGGTTAATGTTAAAAGGAAGCCGGAGTGTTGATGAGAGTGGGGAGATAGATGATTAGCTATAAAGGTAATTGATATGGGGGTGGGTGGGAATGGAGGTAGTGTAGGGGAACGAAGCAGAGTAAGGGCAAATGGAGTGGGGCTACTTCAAGTAAGTAAGAGGCAAGAGAAAAAGTATCAGTCTGCGTGTGAACTATCTGCAGTAGAATGTGCTGGGAAGCCTGTGGAGTGTGTGATATAAAGACTCCAATGATACAGGTAGATGGTGCATGCAGCTAGATACTAACAGAGGGACTACTGCAGAAAGGTGTGCGAGGGCTGTGTTATTTGTTCTCATTCTTATAGTATCAATCTCATTGTTGCAAGTAGACTTAGCTAGATGAACAAACTCAATTTTAAATACGAGAGTAGTGTGTGATTTCCATTTTTTGTGACATTTTTTCTAGCTATGGAAAGAACTGACCACAGTAAAAATATTTGGCTTTTAGGAATGACTTCTGGAACAGGAACATTGAAAAGAATAAGAGAATCATGGATTATACAACTGTCCTTCCATAAAGCTTTACAAAGATATCTAAAAACTACCTAAAATGGAAAGATTATTTTACAACTAACAACCATGTGCATGCAGTCAACATCTAGTGGTCCACATCTCCAACATTTTACTACATCATTCTTGTACATTATGGCTATTTTGTGAGGTGTCAGACAGCATCTGTGCAAGAATTTACATGTATATATTCAGTAATACAGGGAAGATGTGGACCCTTTCACCAACTCTAAACAAAGTTTTTTATCCCTGGTTTAGAATTCTTGTCGGTTTACTTTAGTAGAATAATTCCAAAACGAGATATCCATCTTGTCAAAATCATTTCTGAAGATTTTTATAAATTATAGATATGTGAGAGGTTTTCGTAAGTGTACCATTATTAATAGTTGAGATGAAATCTAAGATTTCTGGTGTGTTCTTACTGTATGCCTCTAGTGACGTTATGAGCTTGGCATATATGAATTCCTTACAGACTTGGATGTCTAGCCAGTTACAATTCTGTAATATACACCTAGCAATCAGGAAGCCAACATAATTTATTTTACTGACAGAAAGAAATGGATACCAATATAATAAATCACCTCTCTTAAAATCCAGCATTTTCTGAATATCAAAAGATAACAAACACTCATTTGTGAAATCAATTGGGAAAATAATTAGGTTTTTGATCAGTTGATTAGAAAACATAATCCTTTTGAACAATAGAATCTGATTTATAAGTGGTGTAAGAACAACTTTTTGTTTCTTATTTTCAAGATCCACATAAAGATGTTTCTGTGTGTTTGAATATAAGGTTCAAGCAGTGTTTTATTGTTATTCAATAGTAAACCTTCATGGATTAACTTCCAATATGATGTGAATTCAAATAAAAATCAATGGTTGAAAATCCTATACCCTCCCCTCTTCCCAGCTTGCAGTATGCCAAAGTAATGAAATTCTTGTTTTTTTAGGGCACCAGAGAAACTTGAGTAGGATATTATCTAATTTCTTTTTAGTTGTTTTGGGTGGGGGAGTATTAAAGCTTGGCTACAAATAAATTTTGGGGTAATAATATCTATTAATTAAAGTTAGACTAGCTTCAAATGTAAAAAACAGGCTATTCCAATTGTCTATTAAACATGTAATCAAATTTATAAGATGTTGGTAATTGGTCGTGAGTGATTTTTTTTTTATAATTAGATTCAATAGTCACACCTACATATTTAATATATGGCCCTCCTGTTTTATATCATTGTTAGATTTTAATTTCGTAATAACACATTTGTTTGTTAGTAGTGCTTGAGTTTTATTATGATTAAATTTGGAGATATTTGCAAAAGAATCTACATTGTTCAATTAAGTGATCTATTGAGTTTTCAATATCATTACAAGTTGTTAATAGGCCGGCAACAAACAGTTGTATCTTAGGGGATAAGTTATCTGACACTTTATAGCCTTTAATATTCCTATTGTTTGAAATGCAATTTGCAAGCAGTTCCATGACAAGAGCAAAAAGTAATGGAGAAAGAGGACACCCTTGTTTAGTACCTTTTGATATCCCAAAAGGACCAGATAGGATAGGAGCCAATCTGTACATACGAAATTAAATGCTCATATAGTTTTTTGATTAATGTGACAAGTCTAAAGAAAAGTTTTATTTTTGTAAAACTTTGAATAGAAACGGCCAACTTAAAAAATCTAAAGCTTTATCTATATCAAGGCTTAGAATGGATAGCTCATTCTTTTTTATTCACTAAGTCTATTAAAAAAGTAGTCTAATTACATTATTGTGTATATTTCTGTTTTTAATGAAACCAGTTTGGTCTTCATGAATTAATTCAGGGAGTATGTTGTTTAATCTACCTATCAGAATAGACAAATATCTTATAGTCTATGTTCAGTAAGGATATTGGTCTATATGATGTACATACATTGGGTTCTTTATTAGGTTTTAAAATGGGATAAATAATAGAATATTTCCATGAGGGTTGGACATTTGTTGCGGTTTTGACTTTTTGGAATGTGTTAAGTAAGACTTTCAATACATTGCAGGGCAAAAGTTTATAGAATTCTGGTATTAGACCATCTAATCCCGGTGCTTTATTTGTCTTGAGATTTTTTTATTTGGTTCTTTAGTTCCTTGTAGGAAAAGTGTTCATCTATACTATTTTCATGTTTTGACAATTTCTTCTGCATGTTGTCCATTAGGATGCTATCTATACTTTTATTGTCATTTATGGGTGGTTTATTACAGGCGAACACAGAAGGTCCTTGGCTAACGAAGTTCACAGATGACTGCAAACTAGGAGCCATAATCGAAACTCCTAACAATGTGGACATCCTACAAAAGGGCCTCACTCAGACAAATGCCTGGTGTCAAAGCCATGGCCTCAAGCTCAGTGCCAAAAAGTGCACTGTCATCCCTTTTGGTCAAAACTCTGTACCCATGAACTACCACATAGGCAGTAGTGTACTTATCACAGAAAGTGTGATAAGAGACCTTGGGACAAGGGTGGACAGTAGTCTCTCCTTTGATAAATCACATCGCCACAGTAGTCAGGAAATCCTTCTACGTGGCACACCTCATCACAAAAGGTTTCTCATCCAGGAAAAAAGAGGTCATTGCTCCCCTCTACTCATCACTCATTAAACCGCATTATAGAGTACAACACCCCTTTTGGTATGTACCTCACAAGACATCTACAACAGCTAGAAAGGCTGCAGAAATACCTCACAAAGAGGATTACCAGCCTCAAACAGATGCCCTATGCAGACCGTCTCAAAAAACTCCAGCTTTACTAAACAGCATATCGCCTACTCAGAGGCGATCTCTGCCTAACATACAAAGCTATGTCATACCCAGAGCTGTTAGAAATGCTTCACTTAAAGAAATCCCAATCCCTCGGGCTACATGCTCTAGGGACCTAAACCTTGTCACAACAATAAACAGGGCATGCTGGAGGGATAGATTCCTGTCCCAGAGATGTCCCATATTCTGGAACAAGCTACCCACCTATGTCAGGCAAAGCTCCTCATTAGCACTCTTCAAGAAAAATCTTGATGAGTGTATGGGGAATAGGAAATACACCCCGGGGATGACTTCTGTGGCTCTGCTCAACAGGGGCACAGGAAAATAACTTTCTTGGGTGGCATAAGCCAGGGAACCTTGTTGGCTAGGCTTACTTAGGCCCTTGGGCCGATAGCCTAGTACCTACCTATGAACCTATAATATTCTCATAGTGCTTCTTGAAACATAATAAAATACTTTTTAAGTCTGTGGCTCTAACAGCCTGATCATTTTCAATATATATAATTTCTTTAATTTTTTTTGTTTCATTTAAATGTTTAGAACTAAAAACAATCTTGTGTAGACTCTTAGGACTGACTGAGTAATATTACAATCTAATTTTTTCTAGGTGTACAGACATCTTGTGTTGTAAGATATCTTGGTATTCCTTATTCGATTTACTTATATTGGCTAGTGCAGATTTATTATTTGGTGCAAGTTTTAGTTTTAACTTGTCAATTTCATTTTGTTAAGTCTACTAATTTTTTGTCCTACTCTTTTCTTTTGTTTATATACCAACTCTCAACTTTGCCATATAAGACCACCTTTAGTGTCCCAAGGATCATATCTGGAACCTCTCCATTTTTGTTGAGATCCATTTACTGTTTTATTTAATTTAAAACCATTCTTTAAAGCCTTTTTTACTATATAAGCTGCTATTCATTGGCAAAAGTTTAATAAATCTGTACTAAGGGTTTTATTAAAAGTGATAGCATTATGGTCAGACAAAGGGCAACATACAAACACTGCATTGTCTATTTTTGATAGTAAGGAACTGGTTACTAAAACTTTATCTATGTTGGTCTGTATACCAAATCTATAAGAATAATGAGAGTATTTTAAGGAAGACAGTGCTTTTATACAGTCAGTATCAGTTAAATTTCTGTCTTTTATAATAATTACTCAGATGCTTAGCTATTGGGGATATCTTAAAAGGTTTCGAGCTTGTGGTATCAGTGGGAGACGAGATACAGTTGAAATCACCTACTAAACGTAGTTCACCTCTAGACTGCAGTGTTACAGTATCTAAATGCATTTTCACAGTTTGTTTGGTAAGAGTGACAATTTCAGTTCTGGTATTGTCTGAAGAGGAAATGTTGAAGGAGGATTCTTCTGCTCAAAGGCGTTTTGGCTTAAATAAGATAAGTTTATTTATTTATTATTTTTTTGAAGGTTGAAAGAAAATTGAGATTCTGTCAATGGAGAAGAAGGATTTTTGAGCAAGTTTCTGTAAGCTGGCAAGATTTGGGGCATTGTATAAAAGGGTAAAGTCATCTCTGCACTGCACTACTGCAGCTGATTTTGAGGCCTGTGAAAGATTATTAATAAAGATGTTGAAAAGTATGGACCCATGGATGGTTCCTTGGGGAACACCTGTACAGACTGGGAGAAAAGTAGATACTTCTCTGTGACATTTTACAGCTTGCACTCTGTTTGCAAGATAACTGTGGGACCAGGTGATAGAGGATTCAGCAAAACTAAGTTCTCAAAATCTGTGAAGAAGAGTGGGATAGGTGACTGTATGAAAAACTTTTAAGGATCAAGAAAAAGTGCTGAAACTAGCTTGCCATAATTTTTTGGACATTAATAGTGTTACTGAAGTGAAGGGGTGTGGTTGTTGTACTGTACAATACTTCTACAACATACTTCAACTAAGGTACCTTAATTCTTTAATCTAGACCAGAAATTAATTAAGAAGTTAAAAGATTATGATACTTACACTTCATCTTCATACTCCTTGGGAGGAGATACAGCAATAACCAAGTCAATCCAATCCTAAAATATAAAAATAAAAGCATATTTATGGAGTTTAGAATATTAAATCAGGGTTTAGATTTCAGTTAGTTGCCTTAAAAACATACTACTTTAGTTATATTTTGCAATTACACACCGTCTTCCATATCTCTTAAACAGAGTATTTGAAATTGTTCACACCTTGCTGGAAGGACAAAAGTTTACATACTGACTGCAATTTATCTCTTACTGATCAAACAGGAAAGCATCTGGGATTGCCTTAGATTAGGTTGTTTAAAGAAATGTTTGTATTGTAAAACTGTAATCAAACATTTGAACATTTCCAGATTACAATGCTGTTATCAATTTAAGTGAGTATTTATTCAAGTTCTGTAATGTTTCTGGTCTGTGTTTCAAATAACCTTTATGGTCTCAACTGGTGGAAGCAACTGGAAAATAATGAACTACTATTACAGTTCAAGTAGTGGGGTTCCAAAGTCATAACTTAAGTTGTCAAAATATTAATGACCAAGATCAGGGACACTGATTTTCAGTAACAGAAACAAATTCTATTTGGAATCCCTAAGAACCTGGTGATTTTTTTCAAATGGGTTTTATTTTCTGTTTTTTTTTTACACTAGCACCACAAAATTTACCTTTTTCTCATGAACTAGACATTGTCAGGTCCATGTCCCAGAGTTACTGCTGAAACCTCTATAAATAACAGCAACCAAACATCATTTGTTTTTAATTTTTTCTCTCTGTCTTCTGCTCTTTAAAAGGAGTTGAGTTGCAACAGTATGTTATAGTCGGTTCCACTTCACATCATCGAATTATCATTTCATCGAATTTCAAATCATCGAGACCAAATCGTCAAAAACTCATTTCGTCGAAAACTCGTATCACTGAATCTGAAATCATTGAAAACTACAAAGCAACTACAAATAACATTCCACAATGTTTTTGCTACATTTATGCAGGGGGGAAGCCCCCCTGCACCCCCCACACCCCCCGTAAATAAATATACCAACTCCAAGGTCGCACTACACTGGGGGAAAAAGGTACTTTCCTAACCCCACTGTACTGCAACCTTGGAGTTGGTATAGTTAATTACGGGGGGGTGGGGGGGCAGAGCCCCCCACTTGGGGGGTGCAGGGGGGCTTGCCCCCTGCATAAACGTAGTAAACAGTGTCTGAGATGTTATTTATAGTTGCTTTATAGTTTTCAATGATTTGAGATTTGATGATATGAGTTTTCGACGATTTGGTCTCGATGATTTGAAATTCGATGAAATGATAATTCAATGATATGAAGTGGAACCATTATAGTCAGGCTACATAAGGAAAGTAAAATGGGAAGTAAGGACATACATTACCAATGACTTGTCTATGCTTCACTACAGAAGCAAAACAAGCTGAGCATATGTGGCATTAGATGACTTGTCAACCTGTAAGACCTTCCTGATATGTGAACTAATCACATCCACTCAACTATCCAGATTCTGGAAGAGTACCTCTAATTTTCTGCTCAGTCCCTCATAAAATCAGAATTTATTTTGAGAAGTTCTAAGTACCACCATTTAAAAAAAAAACATTCATAATTTGAAGCTTTTTCTCTAGGTATTTTCCTTTGTTCATAACTCTCCACAGTCAGGCCCCACATTTTTTTATTCCAGTCCTTATTGATTTTCATGACAGCCAGGAACATTCTATGAAATAAGGGACAATTTCAAATAAACAGCAGCCACAAAATACATATTCTAACTTACTTCATGAAAATGCACACTAGTACTGTAAAGTCAGGTTTAAAATGAGTTAACAAAAAGGTAAGTTGCCTTCATTCACAAATATTTCTCCACTGGCAGGCAGAATAAAACATCATGGAGGTTGGAAGCACATCCATAGTGTCTGTTTTTTATTTAGCATTCTGTTAAACACCTAAATGCTACACAGTTGTCAGCAGTGAATAAAATTGTTTATAAACATAAAGAAAACCTACTGTAATGCAATGAGTGGTATGACTATGCTCTGGTTTGGAAAAAACTTCATGAAGCTCCTTTCTGGCACAAGAAATGTACTTAATAAAAATTTTGTTAAACACTTGTTGGCACTGTCAACCTCTATTCTTATGCTACAATGTAACAGCAGTAACAAAAGAACATTTCCAAAGCATTTTCACAGCTTTCAAAGCTGTTTTAGACACTGCTATCAGGCAACAAGAGTGGGATGGTAAAGTGTCTAACAACTTTTAAAGCTGTCCATGCATCTTCACTTTTGACTGCTCTTAGTGTGGCTGTGTTAAATGTTTACAGCTTGCAAAACTGTAAAACTTGTGCCACTGCAATTTTTTGTAACTAGCACTACACGCAACAGATACAGTTTTGTGCACTACAAAGAATTATGATCAGATATCACTGCTAATAACTAGTTATCGTGTTCTCAACAACTCAAGAGCTTTGCTTCAGAACAACTTTGAGGTGAATTTCATGAGGAAAAAAAAGAAGTTATGTACTCACCATAACATTCCATGTCTGTCGTCCATCTTGCCTTCATTTTTACTAGGTTGGGTTCAGATCTGATCCTCTGATCCGATTTGGCCTTGTACATAAGCTCAAGGTCTTCCACTAGCTCCTGGCTAAACCCTATCCAGTCAAGCCCGAGGAGAGCTCCCCAGATCTTATTTGCAGAGATAAATAGAATATTACATAAAAGTCACTTAATACCTTATAGAGCAATCAAGAAGGTCAGCCAATTGTATCAACTTGATCTTCCAGGAGCAAAAGACTGGGGGAAGGAGGGTGGGATGTAAGAATGAAGCTGAGATGGACAACACACATGAAACGTTATGGTGAGTACATAACTTCTTTATGTGTTTTTGTCCTATCTCACCTTTATTCTTACTAGGGTGGGACAGCGTCCCTAGCACCAGCTTTCTTGGGTGGCTCAAGGGAGAACTGGTCTTCCAGGAGCAAAAGGCTGGGGGAAGGAGGGTGGGATATATGAATGAAGGCTAGATGGACAACACACATGGAATGTTATGGTGAGTACATAACTTCTTTATGTGTTGTTGTCCTATCTCGCCTTTATTCTTACTAGGGTGGGACAGCATCCCTAGCTCCATTTTTCTTGGGTGGCTCAAGGAAGAATATTCTTCAGAACTGTGGAACCAAACGAGCCCCTGTCCCTGGAGGCCAAATCAACTTTGTAATGAGTGATAAAGGTATGTGATCTTGCCCATGTTGCTGCAGCACAAATGGAATCAATAGGCAGTCTAGTCCGAAGGGAGGAAGAGGTTGCAATGGCTCTTGTAGAATGACCTTTTATTTTATGGGAAAGATCTTTGTTTTGTGATTTGGAAACAAAGGTTATACAATCTGAGAGCTATTTTAAAAGCATCACTTTAGAAACTGGAACACCTTTCTTTGAATCTGAAAAGGATACAAATAGTTGGTCAGATTTTCTGAAGTCCTTTATCCTATGCTAAGTAGACGTGTAATTCTCTATGTACATCCAGTTAGTGCAACATGTATTCTGCCTTATTCTGATTTATTTACTCATTTTTAATTATTTTACATTTGTTGACTGGGAGTGTCCGACTGAGTTAATGCCCTTTTTCAGCTGAGGCCCGGGGAGAAAAGTTCCAGAATATGCAAAAATTACAAGAGTGATATTCAATAAGTTACAAATCACATACAGTAGTTGCCAGAATAATGCAATACAATAAACAACATCACAGTAACAAATAAAGCATAAGAAACAAAATGTTAAAGTTTAAAAAAGTTAGCTAATCTAAAGTTCATTAAGCAGAATAAAGGAATAGTTTTGAAAGTTGCATACAAGGAAAGGGACTGTAATAGATAAAAAGGGGTAGTTTGGTTAGTTAAGGTCAAGGAGGGTTAATGCAATGGCAGGTCCAGTGTTTTTTGACGTAATCTTTGGTGGCTAGCTTAAATTGTTTGGGGTGCTGTAAGGTTCCTTATTTCAACTAGGAGTTTTCATAGTTAGGGAAAAATACAGGCAGCTCTATGGATTGGTTCAGATTAGATTCTGAATATACTTTGGGTAAAAAGGAAGGGTTTGTTCGTAAGGATACACTGTCTCTGTGGAAAAGCATGTACTGGGGCTTTATTGATAAAGCTTACAGCTCTGACACCCTTCTAGCAAAAGTAAAGGTCACCCAAGGAATAGTTTTCCAAGTCAAAAATTTGTGATCGCAGGATGATGCTGGCTCAGGTATACATTCATTTGATCCGCTGGTGGATGGCCGATCGGAAAATGTTCGAAAGCAGTGCAGCAGGTTCTCACAATTGCGAACTGGAGATATGCGAAACACACAATATCCCCCCCTTTTTGACCCATGGTAGTGCTTGTTTAGGTGGTAGAGTGGTCGGAAATGTCACATTCGGTGTTTTTGTACGACATTCTGACCGTTCGCCACTTTGAAATTTGACATTCCGATTCAGCATTACACCCATTCGAGATTGGTGTGGACGCTCAAATGAATATATACCGCTGGCTCAAACTGGGAAAAAATCCCACAGGATAAGACAAAATTCATATCCCATGGTGCAAGAGGGTGTTTAATAGGTGGTCTTAATAAAAAAGTACCTTTAAGAATGGCTTTGCATAGTCTGTGGGACATAACATTGAGGCCTGATTCACTTAAATGGAAACTGGATATTGCTGCTAACTGAAATAGAACAGTAGTTGTGGCTGTGTCTTCACTGAATAGTTTTGCCAAGAATTCTAGAATGGAAGTTACTGGGGCAGAAAAAGTCAATGTGACTATCTAAAGCTCATAAAGAAAATCTTTTCCATTTGCTTCTATATATCTTTCTCACTGAAGCCTTATGAGAAGAAATAAGAATATGTTTTACTGAATAAGAAAGGTTAGGGACCCTGACTATAGTTAGAATCGGAGCAGCCAAGCTGTCAACTTGAGGGTTTGAAAGGATGCTGGAGGGTCCCTGATGCATGAGTCAGAAGGTCCAGAACTGGGTCCAGAATCCAAGGCTCCTCCTGGAGATGAGGCCACAGGAAGGGGAACCAGATTTGACGAGGCCAGAATGGGGCGATGAGCATCAAGTTCTTTCCCATGATGACAGCAAGGCAGATTTTTTATAGTTTATTGTAATCCATAGGTGAGAGCAGAGCTGCAAGGTGGTGTCTCTCGCTTTTGTTAGTAAATGCTTGGTGGTGGCAGTTAGGAGTCAGTTGTTAGTAAATGCTTGGTGGTGGCAGTTAGGAGTCAGTTGTCTAAGTACGGAAATACCTGGAATCCTACGCATCTCAAGTGATCTGCAACTACTGCTGTACACGATGAATACTCTGGGGGTTGTAGTGAGGCCAAAAGGCAGAGCCAGAAACAGGTAGTGGCTGGCTCCCAGCTGAAAGTGCAGGTGTCTCCTTGATTGCATGTCCATTTTTATGTGGTAGTACGCATCCTGGAGGTCTATCGAGCATATCCAATTGTCTTGTCCCAGAAATGGGAGTATTGACTGCAGTGTCACCGTCCGGAACTTTGACTTTCTTACAGATTTGTTTAGGGTGCTGAGATCCAGAATTGGTCTCCAGTCCCCTGTTTTCTTTGGAACTAAAAAGAACCTTGAGTAAGTTCCGGATCCTATTTGGTCTGTGGGAACTGTTTGGATGACTTTTGTCTAACAACTTTTGAAATTCTAGAGTTGCCTGTTCCCTTTGACTGGGTGGAACATCCAAGATCTTTTTTTATGTTTGGGAGAGAGAAGGGAAAGTGTATGGATTAACCTCTGGATATGATGCTTTGTACCCACATGTCTTTTATTATTGTCAGCCAGGCTTTGGGTACAAAGATAAGTGGACCCCAACTGCCTCCAGATATGGACAGGTGGGCATGCCTTCCGGAGTGCTGAAAGGGCTAACCAAAGAAGAATTCTCTGTCACCCTGATTCTGCAAACCCCCTTTGCCACATGGTCGGAGTCTTCCATTACCACTTCCCTCTCTGCCCCTGGGGGAAGAATCACCACATCCCACATGCTGGTGTAAATCATCATCATCACCCCCCCCCGTTCCCATTCTTCTACATTAGGTCGGGGTATCATGTTAACTGTTGCCATCTCTCTCGATTCAGTGCCACACTCCTGCCTTCTTCAACACCTCTTTGCTCGACGTCCTCGCCTCCTCTTACCTTCTTCCTGTCTGTCCCAAATCTTCCTCACCAGATTGTCTTCTGCTTTTCTACACATGTGCCCAAACCATGGAAATCTGTTCTCTTTGAACATTTCTGCAACTGGAGCTACTTTGGCTTCTGCTCTTATGTCCTCATTTCTTCGTCTGTCCCACAGTATGCATCCTATCACCTTTCTCAGGCACTTCATTTCCATCACCTCTAGCTTCTTCAACTGTTCTGCCTTTACTGCCCAGGTTTCTGTACCATACAGTAGCAGTGGTCGCACCACTGTCTTGTATACCTTACTTTTCAGCTTCTTTGGCATTCTTCTGTCATAGACTACACCTGATACTCTATGCCAGTTGGCTGCTGCCCCTCTGACTCTAGCTTTGACCTCTTCATTCAGACTACCCTTCTCCTCAACTACTCCTCCTAGATACTTGAAGCTGTTTACCTGTTCCACTACCTTCCCTTCTATCTCTATTTTCGGCTTCTTCTGATTTCCCCAGTTTGCTACCATTACCACTGTCTTATCTGTGCTTAGTTTCATTCCATGTGTCCTCAGATTTGTATTCCATTCTCCTATCCTTTGCTGAAGCTCTAGTTCAGAGTCTGCCTGTACTGCCACATCGTCTG
The DNA here is from genome assembly GCF_019279795.1 of Protopterus annectens. NCBI lineage: Eukaryota > Metazoa > Chordata > Ceratodontiformes > Protopteridae > Protopterus > Protopterus annectens. Next base: position 285,708,576 of record NC_056743.1, read on the forward strand.
CATACACCAACTTTGTTATCTGTCCCCTCCAACCTGTTTGCTAATGTAGTCCATCACCAGTATGAACAGCAGTGGGCTCAGAGCTGAAGTACACCCATACCCACTGGGAACCCTTCTGTGAGGCTGAACACTGTCCGTACTTGAGTCATTGGGTCCTTGTACATAGCCTGCACTAATTCTACCAATGTTTCTGGGACTTCAAACCACTGCAGTGCTGCTCAGATCAGCTTTCTTGGGACCTTGTCATATGATCTCGCCAAGTCTAGGAATACCCACAGTTGGACTCTCTCCTCATCTCTAGCTTCTTCTCAAGTATCTGTCTCAATGCAAACATCAGGTGAGTTGTGCTGCATCCTGATCTGAATCCAAACTGCTCATCTCCCATTTTACATTCTACTACTCTGCGTAGCCCTCACTAGAACTTTCAAGCAATGTGATAGAAGTTTGATGCCTCTGTACTGCCCACAGTTGTGGACGTCCCTTTTGTTCTTGTATACAAGTATGAGTATGCTTATTCTCCAGTCATCTGGGATACACCTTTCCCTCCACACTGCTATTAGTACCCTCAGAAGACATTTTTCCCCTATCTCACCCCGCATCTTTATCGTATCTGCTGTGACCTCATTGGAGCCTGCTGCTTTCCCTGACTTCATCTTCCTTAGTGCTTTTCTTACTACTTCTATGGAGGGGTCCCCTTTTTCTCTCATCGTAGGCTGTTTCTGGGGCAGTACAGCTTCTGTGGGGTTTTCTTCATTCAGAAGCTGCTGGAAATACTCCTTCCACCTGCCTTTCATGTCCTCTGGGCTGGTGACCAGGTTGTTGCTGGCATCCCTTATGAAGGTTGAATATCTTTCTTTATCTTTCTGTCTTTGCCTTGCAACCTGATATAGTTTCTTTGTGCCCCTTACTGACTCACTTTCCAGAAGTTGGTACAGTGCCTCTGATGCCCTATTCTTGGCTATTGCAACTTCTTTCTTAGCTTCTTTGTTAGGCAGCCAGTAATCCTTCCTAGTCTGGTCAGTCTTTTCTGTCTCCCACTTCTTCCTGCACTCCTTTTTTCTTTTGATGACTTCCTGGAATTTTGCATTCCACCACCAGCTTTTCTTATGTACCTTATTTCCATACCTGGCTTTGCCACATATCTTTTCTGTAGTCCTAACACATGCTGTTTTAGGCGCTGCCATTCTTCTTCAACTCTACCTATTCACCCTCTTCTTGGGGTGCTAGAGCCCTGAGTAATTCCTTGAACTGTTGTACTTTCTCTGCAGTCAACTTCCAGGTCTTCAGCCTGGTCTCTGTTGACCTTAGAGCCTTCTCTCACCACTGCTTGCAGCTGATTGTGGCAACTAGTGGTTTATGCTGTGGGTCGACTGTTTCACTGCGGATGACTTTGCAATCATGGATTCTGCCTCAGTGCCTTTTCCTTACTAGGAGGAAGTTTACCTGAGTTGCACGTTGACTACTCTTGTAAGTGATCTTGTGACCGTCTTTCTTTTTGAACCATGTGTTGGCTACTATAAATCCATTTGCCAGACAGAAGTCTAGAATGGCTTCTCCTCCTTTATTCCTGTTGCCCCACCCATGTGGACACAGGCAGTCCTCATATCCTGTTCTGTCTGTCCCGATATATATGCATTGAAGTTACCCATTATCAGCACCATTTCATGTTGTCCTGTATTATCTAGTAGGTCCTGCAACTGCTGTCTGAATGCACTCTTTTCCTCACTATCACAACCCTGTTGTGGAGCATAGGCTGAGATTATGAATACTGCCCTATCATTAGACTGGAGTCCGACTGCCATGAGTCCGTCATTAATTCTGATGATATCTCTTACTGCTTTCTGATGCCTCTCTCTCACCACAAGTCCTGCACCATTTCTAGCCTGCCCTCCACCTGAGTAGTAGACTCTGGATCCCAAGCCAAGTGGCTTTGCTGCACTGCCGTTCCATCTCATCTCCTGGATACATTGGATGTCCAGCCTCCTCCGTATCATCATGTCATCCACTTCCAAGCAGCATCCTGTCAGTGAACCTACATTAAGCGTAGCAATTCTCAGTTCTTGTTTGGCAGGTTGGTTGGTTTTACATCCAGCTTTTGTTCAACACAGCTATTCCATGTAACCCAGGCAGGGCAACTAGGCACCGGCCAGCCAGTAGCTTATTGACCCAGGGCTGCTGGGCTTTATGGTGGGCACACACTGGCCAACAGGTGCACATATACCCCTCCCACCATTTGCAAGGGTCCCTGGCGTGGGTCAGAGTAGGCCGGGTCCTCAACCCACTTCTCACCAGTAACTACCCATGCCCATTTTTGGCGACATTAATCAACACGACTGAATCACTTAGAACCATATTTTACAGCTTCGAGTGGCTAGCGCTGCCATGGCATGCAGTCTGTGATACATTCTCCTATCTTGAGGATACTGAGCACTACAGTAGATGACCAAAGCAGTTGGTCTGTTCAACTCTTCACCCTACAGGGCACCATGTAGAGTTTGTGCTGCTGTCCACAGCTCCATTCACTGGTGAGTTTGAGATGGAAACACTCAGCATGTTTTTTAGACATGGAAGTTACCCCACAGAGAAACAGGGAGAACATGCAAACTCCAAACAGGCATTGGTCAGAAGTCAGGATGGAACCTTGCACCTTGTGCAAGGGAGGAGAAGATCTTAACCACTAAGCCATCTGTGTCCTGGAAAGCCCTCTGGGATTTTCGAAACCATATTTTCCCACTACCTTTCTGACCTTTCGGGTAAGGTCTGGTAGGTAGGAAAAATGGACTCCTACGGCACAGAGAGTCTCTCCTTCTTGTTCACACCTGGTTAGCATATCCTTGACTTTAGGCCTGAACAGGGACAGGCCATCAAATGGGGCATTCACAAAGGAAGATTTAAAGGGCTCTGCAAATTCACACAAGTGCATCCAGTAATGTCTCCTTAGTGAAATCCCTGAACCCGCTGCTCTGCTCGCTCCATCCGCTGCACAAGAAATCAGTCTCATGGAGGAGTTGTCCACTGAAATTAAGGTAGAGAGCTGAGAGGAAACTTTCTCTGACACCCCTTCAGCTACTAATCCTTGGAGGGTATCTACTAGCTCTTTCAGGAGATCTCTCTGTAATCTGGTAAAGTGAGTCAGGTAATTCAGCAACCTAAGAGCATATGTCGCTGAAGAAAAAATGCGCATTCCATATCTGTCCATTCTCTGAGACTCCTTGCTCAGTGGATGAACAGAAGATGATGTCTCAGAGTTCCTTCTTGGTGGCTGCCGCCACCACCACAGCATCTACTAGGACTCCTTTAGTTAGAAAATTTTTGTCCGAAGGAGAAGTAATGAATGGAGACACCCAAGTGGAGGAAGGATGAGATCTAAAAGCCTTCAGGTACACAGACTCCTCTGTTGAAGGGTTGGTAGACTTCCAGCTGCCTCTCTAAGTATTTCTAAGATGTCTCCAAAGGAGACATAATCAGGAGGTGACCATCAGCTTCATCGAAGTCCATATCCAAAGTGATGGACTCCTCTAGGGAGTCTAAATGCTTCCGCTTGTGTAACCTCTTCCAAGGGACCTCTTCATAGGGGGATTCTGGAGAACTTTCAGATGAGTGGGGTATACTCAGTGGGGTATCCTAAGGCCTAGGATCTCAGCATCCTTGTGGCAAGGGTATAGAGGCAGACAACTATGCCTTTAAGAGAAGAATGTCCAGAGATGACAAAGGAGCTGTCTGGGGAGTCAGCACTCTCCTCATCACCTCAAAAGCCTCCTGGCCCTGATCCAAGGAAATCCCCGGCTCCAAAGAACCAGAAGGAATGCCCGGGACGAAGGAGGACAGTTCCGAGGCTGAGGATAGGAGCCACGCTCACCCGAGCCGATGGCCCAAGAGGCAAGTTCGGATCCGACAACTGTCTGATCTGACTCCCCTCCCCAGACCCGACTGTAGAGCGTCAGCTCTTAGAATCCAAGTTCCAATGGAACTGAGGACATCAGAGCAATGTTTGGATCTGAAGATCCTGTGATAGGTCTCAGTTCCGATGGTTCCACCAAGATCAGCTCCAGAAATTCCAGATCCGAGGTCTGAGGTCAGATCAGGGGAGGAATCGCTGCAGAAGGGGAGGATTTGGTCAGATCCAAAGCCTCTCAGGGATGGATCCGATAACAGCTTGGCAAGTGCCGGTGTCCGTAGCCTCTGCACCACACGATCCATGTCATCATCGGACAGGCTCTTGGATGACTGAGTCGAGGGGGCAGGAGATTTGGAGGGCTGAAGTAATGGTGACCTGTGAGTGGGGGATACCAATTCCAATTCAGGGGACCGGCTCCGCAAATGAAACTCTACTGACACCAAAACTGATGGAGCCGAACTAGTAGGCCTCTCGGATCTGACAGCCTTAGGATCCGGAGAGGAAACTTTGGACACGTTTTTAGATGGCTCTGAAGGAGCATTGGAAGATGAAGATCTCTTCCTAGACTTATCTGACTTAGAAGGAGGCTGGCCAGACTTAGAAGAACCTGGACCGTCTTTGTATTGCTTTGGAGAAGGGGGTTTTCAATAGGCCTCTTAGAATTAACTTGTTCTTTCTCTCCAACAGAGCCTGTGACTAAAAAAATGACAAGGACTCTTGAAGGTGGACAGCTCCTAAATATTACACACAAATGGTATGCCTATCAGTAAGGGACATTTTTTGTCTGCATTGCTCACATTTTTTAAACCCAGAGGGTTTAGAATCCTTGGAAGACATCGTAACCACCAATCAACAAGAAAAAAAAAAACTAACAATCAGCATATATAGTAATATATATATATATATATATATATATATATATATATATATATACATATATATATATAAAATTATTATTATTTTTAAACAACAATAACAATTTCTAACCTAGAACAAGTCTAATAGAAAGGGAAAGGATGGCACAGCCTTCTAATTTAAATGGGCTATGCCTGGAGGAGTTAGAAAAAAAGGAGAGGGAAAGCCCTCTTAACTTAAATGGGCTAAGGCAGTTCTCTATCTTAAACGAATTAACCTGAAAAAAAAATAAAAAAAGGGTAAAGAAAGCCCTCTAACTAAAAGGGTATTTAAAATTCAAAGCCAGGATAGAGAGAAAAGGCCTAATGGGAAAAACGATGGCCAACAGCAGTTTAACCACAGAAATAGCGGAAACACAAATAATTCAATTAAGTTATTAAGCAGGAAAAATCCTATAAGAACGCAGGCAATTTCTTACAAATATAAAGAAGAAAATCTACTTAGCCAGAGCCAGTAAGAAGAGCACCCAATCTTGTTTAGCGGCAAACGAGATCTGGGGAGCGCTCCTAGTGCATGATGGGACAGGGTTTAGCCACGAGCTAGTGGAAGACTTCGAGCTTGTGTACAAGGCCGAGTCAGATCTGAACTCAACCTAGTAAGAATAAAGGAGAGATAGGACAACAACACATTTCATGTTTCAAGCACACAGTAAGCTGTTTATGATTGAAGATCTGATCACAGACCTCTATTTTATTAATGTATGGTATAATTTGCATAAATCAGAATGGCCAAACTTCCACATGTTCAATCAGTCATCCAAGAACCGTTGCTACATATTCACCCTAACAAACTGGATGTCTACCTTAATCAAAATAAACAAATGCTCAAAAAAAATCCTATAAACAAATCCACAAAAATGGGGGGAAACTGTCTCCTTTGCTGTTCATGGCAGTGTAAGCCATTCCCATTTCTAAAAAAGAAGATATTCTTAACATCAGATCAATCTGTTCTAAATGAAAGTCATTAATTTATATACACTAGATTAATTTAACCAATATGTAAGAACCCAGTACCCCGCATGAGGGATGGCGGCAGGAAGAGATGTAACATGAAAGGTAAAAAGTACCAATTCCAATCTATCATATCCTGTAGAAGTCACTGTTGTATTTACTTTTATAGTATGAACCAAGTTTAAAAGGGGTTTGAAACATACTTCCAAACATTTTGGTACAGATTCAGTTAATGAGCCTCTCAGGCACTATAGATCATTCATGTGGCTTCTGCTTAAATATTTCCTATTTTGGGGCTCTATATAGAAACTCTATGGTACTTGTACATCCAAAGTTAGTATACTTTTCAATGCATTAGACATGACCTTATGTGAGGCCTAGTCTTCCAAATTGTCATCAAATGTCTTAAATAAAAGTAAAATCCATTTATTTTGTGCTGCTTTGCCTTTATAATTTTTTTTCCTAACATCCATCCCACTGCCTTATTAGCCTATGTAATAATTATGATGCTACCCTTCTTAAATGTATCCAAATTGGGGATGGGCTGCTTAAAAGGAAATGCTCCTTGCAGAAGTGAGGGGACATCTTTTTCTGTCAGCTCATTGCATGTCCCCCTGTACAGTGTGCATACAGGGAGGTTAAGACCAAAAAGTAGAAAAAGTTGAGTACTATCCCAACGGCTGTCTAAATGGTGGCCATTCCCATTAAACACCCCCATCAGAGATGGAGAACAAACAGGCCAATTGGCCAAGAGGGAGATGCTGACTGACAGGCAGTAGGACAAAGTAAGCATGAAAGCAGAGGAGCAGACTACAGTGTTGTGCTTGAATATACTTTTAAAAAGCACTGAGGCAAAAAGTTACAAAAAGGTAATAGTCATTTATTTTCTTCCAACTAGCTACTTACTAACATCTTTTATTTTCTGTCTTAAAGTTCACTGAGCATCACATCCTCATCAACAGCCATTGTTAAAAACCTGTTTTCATGAGTGAATAGTTAATATCAGTCTAATTCCACATTTAAAGCTTAAGTGCTCATTTATCTTGTATCATACATCCATTCCTACAAACAGCATTCTACTTATTCTCTTTATTGTACATTCTAGTCTGTTAAATGCCCCTGCTGAGCTACACTACTCCCAACCACCTCTTATCAGCATGCCAACAAATATGAAACAGACAGTGGTATCTTATATTTACACTTTCTTTAAACATATTTAGGGCTTTTTCCAAGACTTAAATTTGCACTTTCTTTAAATATACTTAATGCCATTCACATGTCCATAAAAGATAAGCATCATCTATTTTCCAATACACTGTTACCCCTCTAAGTGGGTTAAGCCTGATCTCCTGTCGTACTTTTTTATATCACCACCTATACCCACAAAGGGGCAATAAATGAATCACCATACAGTAACAACTCTCAATTATTCGTTCCACCTGGCCACTCAATTTCATATTTTTCTTCATTTACCACTCTGACTTTCACATTTCACCCTTTAATATGCCACATGATCTTGATTCTTATACATATTTCACACCTTTACTCAAATTGTGAAAACAACAGTTATGTCCTTAACCATTATGATAGACAAAAAGAAGCTCTGTATAGGTTTTACAGTAGAGAGGTATCAGATACACTTTTAACCTTTGTGTTTTTAAAACACTCCCTCTTTCAACATCAAGTGATAATGTCTTTAATTTCTTTGAATCAAGTCTGCCCATCAAAAATAATGGCTAATTTGTTTTATCTAAATCACTAATCCTTTTTAATGAAGTATTGTATTTTGTGGTCTGTACTATCTATAGCAAGAAAGGTTATAACTCAGAAGTAGAAGAACAAATCTACACCATTCTTCAAAGAATTCATAAATATTGCAACTGAAGTCCCAGTCACCTGGAAATCATTACAATTAACTGAAGAACAATCAGGATTACCTCCTGTTACAATCCATGGACGAAATTTAGAGATCTGCATGACAAGCAAAAGTAATTGCATTTTAGATTTAATGTTATGCATAATAACTTGAATGACTTGATGGCTAATGGACACTTCTGTAAACAGTTGTTTTTTCTTGTGTGTGAGATTTAGTTGAAATTGTTTTTATTTATTATGTTCACACATCTCTGACTGTAAATACTGTGATTATTTTACAAATTGAAAATCTAATAAAAACTTAAAAAAAAATAATAGCTACTAATCAATAGCATTAAAATATTACATCTGAAGAACAAACCCAACTTTTTTATTAATTCAAATCATCTTCCATCAATTATTACATGCTTGATATTAACTGCAGTAGTCTGCACTAACACTGCCAAACTAACACTTGCCTGACAATCCTCTACATAAACAAAAGCAATAATAAACAAGGGTGCTTTCATTTCACTTTTAAATGTTTTCTTAGTCTTGTACAACTGTTCTTTCAGATATATTAGTTCTCATATCATGCATATCAAGAACCGACATGCTAGTATAACCTACAATCCAGATACACTTAAGAAGACAAACAGAACACTAAAGCAAAAAAGTAATTTAAAAAGTAGTCTCTTCCAGTTCCCATAGTTTTCAGGGTGACCATCATGCTAAACTCCTGTGCTGTACCATACTCCTCCTACACACTCATGGTAAAACTTTCCTAGTAGTATTATAACATACTTTCAAATAAGGAAAGGATAGCAAGCAATGCTTTCTTTAGAAGGAAGCATTTAAAATAGTACAGTTGTGTGTACTTAACGTAACTGTAGATGTTCAAGTATATTCACTGTTGCGGTCCTGACTTGTGGGATTTCCCAGCATGGAAACCCTTGGCTGGCCCAACTACCAGAGTAAAAATTTTCCCTCCTTCTACGGTCAGAAGACACATTTTCCTGATGTCAGTACGCTGGGGTATAAGTGGAGTCCACTGACATCATGACTTTAGTTATTTTCTTGTCCCTCGGAGTTCAAAGCTCCCCAGTGGGGGCAGACAGTCAAGGTCAGATGGCTAGGACAGGGATCCCTAAGTAGGCAAGTGTAAATAACAGAAGTCCAAGATAAATAAGAAATAGAAGCAGCCTACCCTGTAGGCTAAGGGGGAAGGAAGAAGGGAAAGAGGGCTGCAACAGTGAATACACTCAAACATCTACATTTATGGTAAGTGTACACACATGTACTATGTTCTGTGTGTTTCACTCCTGCAATCCTGACTTATGTGATGATTCTCAAAGCTGAGAATACAGGTGGATGGAAAGAAAGTCTAGGAGAGGAAGTTTGTAAGGTAATACAGGGAAATCCTGCATTGGATAAGTAAATGGGTGGCATTAGTAGTACCTGTTGAAAGTGTGCCCTGAAGACCAGATGGCAACCTTCAGGTATGTTTCCCTCTGATGACTCTAAAAGAAGGTGTTAGAGTGAGAGATTGTTGCAGAAATGGTTTGCATGCACACAAGTTATCCTTTAGCGCTGCTAGCAAAGGCTACTGATGGTTGGTCAGACTAAAAAAAGAAAGTACCAGTGATGCCTTGGGCAATGTGGAGCTAAAAGTACAGGGCTAGGTGCTCTAATCTAAATTTTGGAGAATCCTGGGAAGTAGGGTCTTTGGTGGAGAATAACAGTAAATAAGTCTGTCTGTATGAATACAGAGGGGTCTGAATTCCAGGCTGAGAGGGTCTTGCACCTAAAACCGAAATGTTTCAAAAGTGTGTTTTTTCTGGTGGTGAAGAGGTCCATCTGTGGAGTCCCCCATTCCTTGGTCATGAAGTGTGAGATCTCCCGATGCACGCACCATAAGTGGGTTTCTACAGGCTTCTGTTGATTCTGTCTGCCTGTTGGTAGAGCACACCCAGGAGATATTTAGCCAACAGGTGCCTTCCATGGAGTACATTGTGATTTGCATCTCCATACCTAGGCAACAGGTTAGGCAGGAATGGGTTTCAATTTGTTTTTGTGTCACATCTCTATCATCTGGCTAGCACCCGCAGTTTTAGTTTTTCTCAAAAGCCCCTTGTGTTACTGAAAGTTCCTTCTAGTTTATGTGCTTCCTGGCTACCATTAGGCCTGTAACTGTTTGAAGGGTGCCCCTCAAGCGGTTTCCGAAGCATCCATAGTGGAGTTTGTGGCAAAGCAGAATGGTAGGCCTTGGTTCATGGAGCAGGCCTTGGAACACCATGTAGAAATGCCTTTTAGGTCTGGTGTCAGCCTTATTTTGGCCAATGATGCTTGTGTATGCAGCCCCTACATATTTTCGAGGTAGCATTGTAATTGCCTCATGTGCAGCTAGGCCTGGGAAAGCATGGGAATGAAGAAGGCCATGAAATCCACTGTGAGTAGAAAACTCTCTGGCTGTTAGAAGTTCGCTGCTGTCCAAAGGGTTTTTGAAGGCACTTGGTCAGGAAGGATACCCTGTCTTTTGTAGGGTAGAGACCAGTAGACTCCCTCAACCACTCACCCACCCAGAACAGTATTCTGGTTCTGAGAAGAGTTAGGGATTATTGTTTTAATCCCAGGAAAGTGAATGTGGAGTGGGTGGACACAAAGTTGTGATGAGTGGTGCCAGGCTTGTGATCCAGAGGAGGGCCTCCTCCAGATAGGGGTAAATTTGTAGCCTTTGTTCTTAGCAGAAGGCAGTGAGAGGAGCTAATAATTTTATGACTATCCTGGGATCATCAAACTAAGCAAAGGGGAAAGCACAAAACTGTAAGGGCTTGGGATTATCAAAAGGCTGAGGAATCCTTAGCTTGATGCTACTATGAGAATATGCAAGAATGCATGTCTTAAAACTGATGTCTCCATGAATGTCCTAGGGAAAAAAGTACAGTTTTGTACCTACCATAAATGTAGATGTCCGATAGGCATGCATCTGCAGTCCTTACAAATGGGTTGTCCTGTCGTCAGGCAGCCCTTCGGTCGGCCGGATTCTAAAGTCTGGGTCTGGCCTCGGCTGGTGTCGCACTTCACCCGACGTCATAGCTGCAGTTCTTCGGGTATAAAGGCATCAGCCGACGCCATTTTCCTCAGTGTTTCTTGCCCCAGATGCCAGGAGCCCTCTAGGAAGGCTAAATTTGGATAAATGCAAATGGTTCCAAATAGTAGAGAGCAAACAGAAAGTAAGCATGTATGTACATATATACAAACAAATACACCATAATAGATTCCCCCAGCTAGCTATAAGAAGGGCAAATACCCTAGGAGTACCACAGAGGGGAAGGAGGGTGGGTAATCCTGACTGCAGATGCATGCCTATCGGACATCTACATTTATGGTAGGTACAAAACTGTACTATGTCCTTCAAGGATGCATCTGCAGTCCTTACAAATGGGTAGAATACCATAGCCAAACTGGGGGAGGAGGAGAAATAAGATTATGGTGTAGTTAAGACCCCTTGCAAAACAGCAGTGGCAAAACCTGCTCGGGATCTGGAGTATAAAGGTAAATTATAATGCTTGGCAAATGTATGCACGGAGCTCCACGTAGCAGCCTCTAAAATGTCTTTGGTAGCCACTCCTCGTAGAAAAGCTGTGGTAGTGGCTGTTGCCCTTGTAGAGTGAGGCCTGATGTTTTCTGGAGTTTTCTTCCCATGGTAGGAATAACAAAATCTAATGCAATTTCCTATCCACTTAGAGATTGTCTGTTTTGAAATTGCTTTTCCTTCCATTCCTGTTGCATATGCTACCAGTAGTTGGTCAGTTTTTCTATTGCCCTTGGTCCTGTCCAGGTAGTAGCGTAGTTGTCTATGCACATCCAAGGTATGCAACAGTCTTTCCCCCCTGTTCTGTGGGTTGGAGAAGAATGTAGGTAGATGAATAGCTTGATTTAAAGATACCCTGGAGACCACCTTTGGCATAAAAGTAGGATTTGTTCTCATGGACACTCTATCTTGATGGAAGATCAGGAAGGGCTGTACTGCCATTAATGCCTGTAGCTCAGATACCCTTCTTGCTGAAGTGATTGCAAGCAGGAAAGCAGTTTTCCATGATAAGTATTGTAAGTCTGCTGTTGCTGCTGGTTCGAAAGGAGGGAGTGTCAACTTTTCTAGCACAAAGTTCAAGTCCCACGCTGGCAATGGTGGCTTCCTAGGTGGTTTCACATTTTTAATTCCTCTTAGAAACTGCCTGAGCAGAGGATGTGAGAAGACTGGAGGATCCAAGTTGTATTCTGCTGAAATAGCTGATGCATGAATCTTAATTGAAGAATAGGACAGGCCGTTGTGGAAGAGCTCTGCCAAGTATTCCAGGATGTTGGCTATGTTTACCAGTGACAAATTTTCTCCCTTTGCAGTACTCCAAATGTGATATCTTTTCCATTTTGCTGAATAATTTTTTCTTGTTGAGGGTCTGCGAGCCTCCAAGATAATGTATTTAACCCTTTGGGATAAATTTGAGTTATTTGGTCTTATGCAATGTTCCAGGCAGTCAGCTGTAGTGTTTTCAGGTTTGGATGCAGGGTCTTGTAGTTGTTCTGTGTTAACAGTAAGGGAACTAGAGGTAGAGTCCATATTTGTTCCCGAGACATGCTCCTCAGTAATGGGTACCAATGTTGCCTTGGCCAGTCTGGAGCTATCAGGATGATCCTTGGACGGTCCTCTTGGATTTTCAATAGCACCTTGTGCATCAAAGGAAGTGGTGGGAATGCATATGCTGTCAGGTTTTTCCAACTGAAAGATAGGGAGTCCACTTTCCAAGCAAGTGGGTGGTACGTCCTTGTGCAGAATTTCTTCAGTTGGTGATTGCGTGGGGATGCAAATAAGTCTATTTCTGGTAGTCCCCACTTTCTTGTTATGGTTTTGAAGATGTCCGGATGCAGCATCCATTCGTGGGCATCCATGGTAGTTCTGCTTAGTATGTCCGCTAGAATGTTTTCTTTTCCTGGCACAAAAATTGCTTGCAACTGTATGTTGAAGCTCAGGGCCACATTCCAGAGGTCCATTGCCATCCGGCATAGAGGGTACGAATGTGTGCCTCCCTGTTTGTTGATGTACCACATAACTGTGGTGTTGTCTGTCCTTATCAACAGTTGGCCTTGTCGAAGAAATGGTCTGAATGTCTGAATTGCCAGTTTTACTGCCAGCATTTCCTTTTGATTTATGTGTAGGTGCAGCTGGTCTTGAGTCCATAAGCCTTGTATGCACTTGTCCAGCATGTGAGCCCCCCAACCGAGGTCTGAGGCGTCCATTGTGATTGTCTGGCTTGGTTGAGTGCTGTGGAAGGACAGTCCTTTGTTTGATTGACAGGCCTGAGTCCACCATTGGAATTCTTGTTTCAGGCATGGGATTATTGGAATTTGGGTTTCTAGGCTGTGCTTGTGCTGAGACCATAAATTCCTTAGGTACCACTGTAACTTTCTCATATGCAGTCTGGCATGTGGAACCAATATTATGCAGGATGCCATGAAACCCAAGGCTTGCAGGACTTTTCTTGCTGTTAGCTGGTTCTGCTTTGTTAATGCCAAGAAGTAGAGAGGGAGTTTCTCGTGTTTTTCTACTGTTAGGAATGCCATTTGTTTTGATGTGTCCAGCTCTGCACCCAAAAGGTTATCCTTTGGGATGGTATCAGCCTTGACTTTTTTATATTGACTGTGTATCCCAGGGCTTGCAGTACATAAATGACCCTTTTCAAGTCTTCTGCTAGCTTGTTTTTGTTGTCCACTTGTAACAGGCAGTCGTCCAGGTAAGGGTAGATTTGGATTCCCTGAAGCCTGCAATGAGCAATTACTGATGCCAGGCATTTCGTGAACACTCTGGGTGCAGTAGATAAGCCAAAGGGCAATGCTGAGAATTGATAATGCTCTGATCCTGCAAGAAATCTGAGGTATCTTCTGCAATTTGGTCGTATGGGGACGTGCAGGTATGCCTCCTTGAGATCTAGAGTTACCAGCCAAGACTCCTTGCCCAACATGGGAAGAAGCTGCTGTAGGGTCAGCATTTTGAATTTTGGGACAATGAGGAATGTGTTTAAAGCGGATAGGTCGAGAATAGGTCTCCATTGGTTTTCTTTTCTTGGTACCAGGAAGAGTCTGGAGTAAAATCCCTGCCCTTGCTCCATAGATGGTACCTTTTCTACAGCTCTCATCCTTGGTAAGTGAGTTATTTGTTTTAGAGCTTCTGCCTTTTGATTTGGAGGTAGGTTTGGCATTCCTCTCTTCCTTGGTAGAGTATGGAAGTGAAACCTGTAACCTTGGTCTATTGTCTGCAAAATCCACTTGTCTCCTGTGATGTAATGCCAGTTTACTGAAAATAAGGCTAGCTTCCCGCCTAAGGGTGCTTCTAGTTGTTCCCTGGTAGGCGGTGCCAGAGCCAAGTCACTGTGATTGTCCTGTAGTAGTGGTGGTGGCTGTATCTGTGGCTGTACCTCGCTGGTTGTTAGCCTGCCACTGACGTCCCCTGTAGGCACCTCTGGATTGACCTCTGCCTCTTGAGCGCCTACTCCTGCCTCTCTGAGCTCTGGAGGTGTCTGGAAAGGACCAATTCTTGGAGGGCCAATTCCTGCTAAACCTTGGAGGTTGGACCTGTAAGAAATCTTTCACTGTCTGGACAGATTTTGCCTTCTCTTCCATCTTCTTCAGCACCTGTTGTGCAGGAGAGCCAAACAAATTGATCTTGTCCATGGGAGCATCTAGTAGCTTTGATTTGACATGGTCTGGTAAGGCCTGCTCTTTTAACCATGCATGTCTTCTGATCACTGTGCCAGTCATGGCTGATCTAAAGGAAGCTTCCAGTGCATCATAGCCGCATTTTAAGGAATGATTACTGACCTGCTGAATGTTATGTACCATTTCCTGAATAGATTTTTTGTCTAATGGTTCATCCGAGGACAGTTTTTTAGTTAACTGGTCTAACATAAATTCTTGATACTGGATCATGTGGAATTGACAGTTCAAGGCCCTAGCTGAAAGAGTAGCAGAAGTGTAAACTTTTTTACCCCATCTCTCTAAGGACCTGGATTCCCTTTCAGAGGGGAGGGGGTTTTTGGCAGAGGTAGCTGCTACAGCCTTAGGTCTCTGGGAGATAGTTTCGGGATCTGCAAAAGGAGCCTTATACAAATGATAATGTGTGTCCGGGACCCTGTAGTACCTATCGGGCTTAGCAGGGGCCGGAGGTAGTGAATCAGGAGCAGTACAAGCATCATTAAATGCATCATCCACAACAGAGAGAACTGGAGGGATGGCTAAAGGCCTATGCTGTGGTAAATGCAGAAAGGTTCTAAGCCTTTTTCTAGAGTCTGAAAAATCCTGGCCCTGCCACTGAAATTGTTCCCTCATAGCATGCAAGGTTTCCCCAAAGGAAAATTCCTCAGGTGGAGAGGCAGAAGGAATGGACTCTTCACCATCAGTCTTCATAAGGGGAGAAAGGGCCCTCTGGAGGGTTTGAATTATCTGAATCATCAGAGGAGTCATCTGTGGAAACTGTTTCAGGGGGCTCTGCTCTAGGCCTCTTCTCTGGAGGTGGGCGAGAGGCCCTGTCTGGGTGAGGTTGGGATCCCCGGATCAAAGAAATGAGATCCTCTGCTAGACTAAGAATTTGTGAACTAGAGCTAGGCCTGAGAGAGGGGGTCTTAGCAGGCACAGATTTGGTAGATTTAGCTGCTTTAGCCCTGGCAAAGGCCTTAATCGACATGGTTGCAGGTGGCCTAGCAGCTCCACGTGCAGGGGTTGAAATATCCAGGGGTATAGTATCAGATAATTCCTGGGAACCTGCAAGAGCAGGTGGGATTTCAGAAGCCGATTCCACCAGGTTGGAAGAGGCCTCGGTAGGAGGTAAGTTTTCAGCTGAAGGAAGAACCGCGAGCTCGGTTTCAGCCGAAACCGAGACACTAGCGGTTATTTAACCGCGTTTCGCTGAAACCGGACCATGATGCCGGTCCTTTTCCTTGCGCTTTTTAGATATTTGCGTAGTCGGAGGATCCGACGGCATAATGTAAGCAAAATCTGAGCTGAAAAACTCCTCAGCAAATTCTGACCGACGTCTAAGCGTCCGTCGGTTAAAAGAAGCACAGGCTAGACAAGCTGCTACGTCGTGGTCTGGGCCTAAACAAGGCAAGCAGTAAGAGTGGACATCTTTATGAGGTATTTGTTTCCCACAAGTTAAACAGTTATTCACTTTTTCTGACATCGGCTGAGGCAAGAAAGAGTCCCCAATGGGGTACTTAGCTTTTTAGAAGTCTTCGGTAGTAGAAGAAGTATTCGGTAGTAGTAATCTCTGGTTCTGACCGACCGGCACTTGCGAACAGCTTCTGCTTCGGGCGCCACGCGGCAAGAAAGACTGAGGAAAATGGCATCGGCTGATGCCTTTATACCCGAAGAACTGCAGCTATGACGTCGGGTGAAGTGCGACACCAGCCAAGGCCAGACCCAGACTTTGGAATCCGGCCAACCGAAGGGCTGCCTGACGACAGGACAACCCATTTGTAAGGACTGCAGATGCATCCTTGAAGGACATCATGGACAGGAGGTAGAGAAGGGTCAGCATCCTAAACATGCGGCTCTGCAGGAATAAGCAGAGGGCCCTACGCAGTATAGAGAGAACAGCCCCTTTCTATTTAATGCAGAGGGGCTGCTTCCATTGAGGCCTGTACACTTAGTGATCCCATATGTGAAGGCCAATGCTTTCTCGGGATGATGAGAAAACCTGGGAAGCCTGGCTGCCATGTTGGTATAAAACTTAGAGGAGCTGATCCCCTGGAATGGATAAACAGAATTCATTGGTCCAAAGAAATGAGAGGACAGTTTCTGAGAATAGAGGCTGTTTTTCTTCAGGTCTCGGAACAGGACTGGGAGAGGGGAAGGAGGAGAGCATCCCCTAAAGAAGAAAGATCACAACGGCTCCCTACCAGGGACCTGAGTGGTGGGAATCCCTGGTGTTGGAAGGTGGGCTGTCCTGGTCAAGATTCTTGTCACTGATGTGGTACCCTTCCTGTGAGCCTTTCCTTGACCTGCTTTGGGTTGGGAAGGAAAGGACCAGAGCTTAGTAGGATAGATTTACTGAAATTAGGTGATTGTACCTGCAAGAAACCTTTGGCTGTTGGCACAGACTTAGCTCTGTCCTCCATTTTTTGGTGGAAGCTTGTGCCTTAGGGCCAAAGTGAAACTCCTTATCGAAATGAGCATCCAAAAAGTTGGATTTAACATGCCCAGGGAGGACTTGTTCTCTTAGCCATTTGTGCTTCCTAATAACAGACCCAGTGCCTGTGGCTCTGCCAGCAGCCTCCAAGGCATCAAATCCACGGTGTAAAAGAGTTCTTGACCACTTGTGAGGTTCAGCTGCAAATGTCCAGTAACTCTGTAGATAAACTCTTATTTTCAACAGCCAATAGCTTTTGTCTCACTTGTTCCAGTACTGTTTCTTGGTGTTTTATTATTATGTGGAACTGGCAGTTGACTGCCCTCATAGAGTGTCAGAGGTGTATACCTTTTTGCCAAATTTATGCTCTCTTTATCATTGGGTAGGGGATTTGCAGATGTACTGCCTCCGGCACCCTGGGGCCAAGGAACAAAAACCTCTGGGTCTGCTGAAGGGTTCTTAAAGAGATCCTTATGCAAATCCATAACCCTGTAGATTCTGTCAGGTTCCCTGGGTGAAGGAGGAAGGGAGTCTGGTTTCAAACAGGATTCTTGGAAAACATCATCATTCAGCTCCAAAATAGGGGGAACTGCCAAGGGTTTCATTTCTGGTAGGTGGAGAAATTCCCTGACCCTTTTCTTAGCTTGGGGATAGTCTTGCTCTTCCTAATGAAAATGATCCCCAAGGTATATAAGGTTTCCCCTAAGGACAGATCCTCAGGAAGGGAGGCAGCAGACAAAGTTTTCTCTAAATCCAACTCCTCACAGTAAACCAAAGAGGGATCCTCCTCAAAGACAGAGACCTTCTTGTCTTAGTCCTGCCTGGGTGGAAAAGGATCAGTAATATCCCTGGGATTGGATCTTTTTCCTTTTTCCAGAGAGGGGTTCAGGGGGAGAATGTTTACTCCTAACCAAGGAAAGCAGATGCTCTGCCAATTTAACAGAGTCCTGTCGATAAGGAGCTGGTAGGGCTGGAATGGAAAGTATATGGCCTTCTAGCAGTAGTTTTTTTTTTTAGGTTTTGAGATGTTGGGGGCATGGATACCCAAAGGCCTTGGAGCTGTAGTGGAAGTGCTGTGTTCATCATAAGCTGAGATCTGCAAGACAGTCTCACACCCGACTGACGAATGTTGAACAATGACTGAAGATGTGGAGGGGCCCGACTGTATATTGGACTCTGAAATGTTCTCGACAGAGGCCTTCTCTACCACCTCAATCACAGGAGAGGGCTGTGAATGAGCCTCATTGACTTCAGTGATACCCAGTCTTGAAGGGCTAGATGATGGCAAACAGGTGTCACAAAGGGAGTGGAGGTGTCAGTGTGTGACTTCTTTTCCACAATGGAGACAGTTATTATCTTTGTCTGACACTAGACAGTAAGAAAATAATTCCCCAATGGGGTACTTAGCTTTCTGAAGATTTCACTCTGGTGCAGACCAAATGATGCATATACTGGATGTCTGCTTTGGGCTATGATGCCAAGAAGTGCTGAAGTCATGACATCGGCAGACTCCATTAATACCCTAGTGTGCAGCTGTCAGGAAAGGGCGTCCGCCAGCTGTAGTAGGAGGGGAAAATTTTTACTCTAATAGGCTGGCCAAGGGCTTCCATGGCAGGAAATCCCACAAGTCAGGATTGCAACAGTGAAACATAAAGAACATCACCCTTTATCCCCCTTTAACTAGTAGTAAACATTTATGGAACCATTTAGGTATGACTAAACTGCACAACATATAAGTATCTAACTTTATGTGATCTAAAACAAGACTCAAACAGGGACAAAAAACACAGAAGAAATAAAAGAAATCAGATCTAGAGCTTAGTAAATAAAAAGTATAACTTAATCAAATGCATTTGCCCCCAATTGGGATATTACCAAGGCCTGTTTCACTATTCACTAGTTTTGTTTTATAGATCATAGTTCATAAGCTTTCTTCTCCCTCAGATTGCTAAATCATGTTCAGCTTGTCAGTCTATTTAACCATCTTGTACCAAGAGACACACTATCAGGCTCAAATGTTCCTCCTACTTCTGTTTGGCTTCACCTCAAATCAGTGCCTCTGAGTTCAGTCAAACTCTTTTGTTTCTGCTCCATTTTAACTGCTACAGTCTCATGGGAATTTTTTTTATATTCTCATTCACCTCATCAGTATTGTCAAACACCAACAATTCCTACTTTAAAAAGCATGCAATATTGCAAGAATCAATAACATACACTTCAATACCTTGCACTTAAATTCCTTTACTGCACCAATAAATCAAGAATGGCTTTTCAAAAGCAACCTAAATGATCCTGTTCCATAAGTATCATTCTCCTTGCTACTACCAATTTTCTGCCTGGTTGCCAGAGCTTCTGTAACAAACAAAACTACCAGACTTTCAAGCACCAAAATTGTATATAGAAGACAAAGCATTTGGGGCAATTCAATTCATCAGTGTTAATACAAATTCCATATCAACTGACAACTTAAATATTAAATTCAAATTAGTCACAAGACACAACCCCCAATAAAATGTCATACTTAATTATGTCATTCTTAAAACGTAAAGACATACACAAGAATTACTTATACAAACATACTAAATATAAAAAAAGAAAGTTAAAAGTATGCTTATGCATATCAACATCATCTGTTTCTGTTTTAAAATTGGCTTATGCTAACTGCAATGTTCAAACCAGGTGTATGATCAACTTCTAGCCACACAATCCAATTATATTCAATCACTTCTAAGTTGTTATTAATATCATCTCCTCTTGGGTTTCTAGCCAATATTTGGATAACCCTGAATTTAAATGTATTTAGTATTTTAACCTTTTGTTCACCCAACTGAGGGCTTTCCTAAGAGGCTAAGCAATTCTATCAGTGCTACGTGGTTCCTGAGATAGCTAGAAAAAAACATGTTTATGAAAAAATAAATAATACAAGAACAACAATTAATTTATCTTTACCTGCACTAGACAGAGATCAAATATCAATACAGTAGTGTTTGCCACTGTGTAAACTTTAAGATGAAATCTGTTAAAACTTCATATGTAGCACAGTTTTGGAATTACTAATGAAATATGAACAAGCAATATTTGATGCCTAGAATAGAGGCATCACCCAGCTGTAATGAGTTAATACCTCATGGCATTATGATCGCCTCCACTATGTATCTAATTTATTTACTCACTCACCATAAAGACATAACATGGTCTCAGAAATCAAGAAATAATTACCAGAATTGGGAAAAAAATGGAGACATGAACAAATGTGTTTGCCTTCAAGTATGTACTTGAAAGTAGAAAAAAATCATTTATAGTGGAAAAATGCAGCAAATGTATCAATCAGGAATTCTCTTGTTAGAAATTTACTCAGCCACAAATGGAAAGTTCAGGATCCAGAAAATTATATTTATTCTTCATTGTGAGTGGACCAAAATGTCTGAAAAGGCAAAATCTGTCTTATTACTGGATATTACTGCGGAAGAAGCCTTAACAACATTTACCATATTTACTAATTCTAGAAAAATAGAATCATAAAACAGCAATTCTCATACAGAAGTTCTAAAATTCCCAAGAGAACAGAATGCTCTTGCAAGGAAATTTTGAGCATTCACTGGCCATTAAAAATAAGGATTACAACAATGCTTTAGCTAAACACTCAGCCATTTCTAAAAACTTCATAAAGTTTTATTTTTTCTTGTGCTGGATAATGCCGATGATAATATTTTGGGGTGGTGATCTCAGTACTGTTTTGCAATATAAAGAAGTTAGATGGCAGTTTGATTTAGAGGTGGATAAAACCCCAGGTATTAATGATATTAACATAATTTTTTTTAAGATTATCTCAAATTTAATTATATATATATATATATATATATATACATATATATATATACATATATATATAGAGAGAGAGAGACATTAGTAACACATTGGAATTGAGTTTAATCTTTTTAAGAGAGTTAATTATTCACGAATAGCAAGTACAGATTGGTCAGTTACCATATCAAGTAATTAATTTGTGGTGTACATATTTAGCAATGGATTATAATTTGCCTATTCTGAAGAAGTTCTTGGTTATATTAAAGAAAGAAAGCACTCAACATTTCACTCTCACTTTCAGCTTTTTGTTCATTGTTTAGATGATGCTTAATTTTTAAATTTTTAGTTTGTGGTTTAGCACCAATTTCCGCTCTTCACTATTTCGTTTTAGGTTCCGAAATTACTGTGTGTCCAGGAATATTCTATTGTGTATTTACCATCTGTTCTTTAAAAAGTTACAAAGCCATACAGTCTTTAGATAGCTGTGTTGCTGAGCTGAAGAAAACAGTGACTCTAGTGGGCTGCATGATTCATCAGCAAGATACAAAATAATCTGCTTTACAAAATATATGAAATGATGAAACAAAATGAAATCTATTTAAAAACACAGACCTGAGTTTATCAAAAGATGTTGATGCATACAAAAAAAGTGAATTTACCATTACAAATTTAAAAAGAAATGATTGACAAAATGGATGAGTACAAGATGAAATGTCTGAAATGAGAATGTGAAGATGTGTTACAAAGAAGTGGATATAAAAAAGACACATCAGAATGTAGTGTCATAGTCATGAGGTAGCTACGGCAATTAAAACTCACAACTTATGTTGCAATACATTATATAAAATGGCATGTTTCAAAGTCATGGAAAAGGAAAAACAGATATATTCAAATAATTTACCTAGTGTTGAACTGCAACTTGAGAATGAGCTGTGATATGAACCAATGAAGTGAAATTAGTTAAAACAGTAATGTTTGAAAGCCCATTTGAACCAATGAGAAAAAATGTGAGCCAGACTGTTGAACAAATGCTGAAAATTAACAAGTGCAATGTTGGATTCAGATCAGACATAAAAAGAGTAAAAGTCCACCTGAAGATAACATTAAAGCACTGGGGTTCAGAAATACTACACAAAGAGCTGAGAACACATTGTTAGCACAATCCGGCCACCAAGAGGAGACAACAGTCTGATGTGAGTTAAATAAACAGTGCCCAATAGCTTTTCAAAACATTGTTCTGTAAGAAAAAAAAATCAGAATGCCAGTCTACACCACAAAAAAATTCAAAAATGGTTCAGTTGAGTGCTTTTGTCTTTGTTCTTCCAGACTTCTTCAGTTCTAGGACTTAGTTAAGATTACATCCATTTAAAAGTAACAGGATGCTTAATTATACATTTTCCATCTGCTAAGGAAAAATCCAAAACCATTTTGCCTTACTAAACAATTGATTTTCAATATTTCGTTCAAGCATGGAAGAAAACTGAACGTAATTTTATATGCCGCATCAGCGCCTTTCTCTCTGACAGACTGTTAGGATCATGGTATGCTTCTGTCTGTTCCTGTGCAACAATCATTAAAACAAATCTTCCTCTGCATTCTGGCATTCAGTATCATAACCCAAATCTACAAATCATGACACTAATTGCTAGTGTATCAAACAAAGTATTCAGTATCAGAGTGCTTGTATGCCTCTGAATACTATATTTATGAATCGTCCTCAAACCTCTTTTTCCCATTTTCTACATGGAGGTCAAAGCTATCGTGTCAACTGCTGCCATCTCTCTCTATTCAATACCACTCTCCTACCTTCTTCAACACTCATTCCTGACTGTTGAAGGTCTTCTCTCACACAATCAAGCCATCTCTTTGCTTGGTGCCCTTGTTTCCCTCTTGACTTCTGTCTATCCTAAATCTTCTTTACTAAATTGTATGCTTTTCTGCACGTGCCCAAACCACTGCAATGTGTTCTGCTTGACCTTTTCTGTAAATGGAGCTACTCTGGTTTCTGCTCTTGTGTCCTTACTCCTTTATTTACCCAACAGTGTGTATCCTACCACCAATTTCAGGCACTTCACCTGCATCAACTCTAGCTTCCTCAACTGTTATGCCTTTACTGCTCAAGCTTCTGTACCACACAGTAGTACTGGTCATATCACTGTTCTGTACACCTTACTTTTCAAATTTTTTAGCATTCTGCTGTCATACACTACTCCTGACACTCTGTACCAGTTGGAGGAAGCCCTTCTAATACTAGCTTTGACGTCCTCATTCAGACTTCCCTTCTCATCAACCACCCCTACCAGATACTTGAAGATGTTAACCCATCCCACTGGTAACTTCTCTGTGAGACCAAACACTGTTTGTACTTGAGTCACTGGGTCCTTGTAAATAGCTTGCACTAATTTTACAAATGTTTCTGGAACTTTGAACCACCACAAATCAGTTTTCTTCAAGTTTGGGGACACCGAGTTGGACTCTTTCCTCATTTTTAGCTTCTTCTTAAGTATCTGTATATCTGCAAATATTAGGTCAGTTGTGCTTCATCCTTATCTGAATCCAAACTGCTCATCTCCCATTATACTCTCTACTACTAGTATCTGTTTATCAATCAACTCCTACAGGACCTTCATGCAATGAGACAGGAGTTTGATATCTCTATACTGCCCACAAGTGTGAATGTTCCCTTTCTTTTTGAACACTAGCACTAGTTTGCTTATTCTCCAGTCATCTGGGATATGCTTTTCTCCATACTGCTATGAGTACCTTATGAGCAACTTCTCCCCATCTCATCAAACATCTTTATCATATCTGCTATGACCTCGTCTAAGCCTTCTGCTTTCCCTGACGTCATTTTCCTTAATGATGTTATTAGTTCTTCTATGCTGAGCTCCTCCTCCTCTTTCACTGTAAGTTGTGTCTAGGACAGTACAGCTTCTGTTGTGTTTTCTTCATTCAAAAACTGCTGAAATACAATGAAGTCCTGTGGACTGGTGAGCAGGTTACTTCTGGTATACTTCATGAAGTGTGCCTGACTATCTTCTTTATCTTTCTGTCTTTGACTTCCAACCTGATAAAGTTTTTTTGTGCAATCTACTGAATCAGTTTCTTGAAGCAAAACCTTTCTTAGCCTCTTTGTTAGTCAACCAATATTCCTTCCTAACCTGGTCTGTCTTTTCTATCTGTCACTTTTTCCTGCACTCCCTCTTTCTTTTGATGACTTCTTGGAGTTCTACATTACACCACAAGCTTTCCTTATGTACTTTATTTGTATACCTGGCCTGGCTGCATATCTATTGTGTAGTCCTCACATATGCTGTTTTACGGTGTTGCAATTCTTCTTCAACTCCACCTATTTCCTCTTTTTCTTGAGCCCAGAGTAATTCCTTCAACTGTATATATATTTACATACATACATACATACATATACACATATATATATATATATATATATATATATATATATATATATGGATCTATTTTGTAACATTGAAAGTATGTTTGAGTGAAACATACATGAGCAAACTCACGAGAAAGTACATTTTATCGAAAATGCACTTTTGCGGAAAAAAAAAACGCCAAAAAAAAACTACACAAATAAAACACTACTCATGTGCCCCCCACACCACCCTTACTTTAATATTCTCACTCTGAGATCGCACTACAGTGGGGAAAAGGGAATATTCCCTTATCCCTGCTGTACCACAATCTAAGCAACAGTTTGCTTAGTTGTAAAATCAACACTACATGTTGATGTACAACTAAATCTACATGCAAACTGCATGGTGTTTTTTTTTTTTTTTTTTTTTTAACAAAAGTACATTTTAGATAAAATGCACTTTCGCTAAAGTGAATTTGCTCAAGTACGTTTCGATTACATGTTGATGTACAACTAAATCTACATGCAAACTGCATGGTGTTTTTTTTTTTTTTTAACAAAAGTACATTTTAGATAAAATGCACTTTCGCTAAAGTGAATTTGCTCAAGTACGTTTCGATTAAACGTACTTTCGATATTCAGACTAGGATCCATATATAAATCTATATCTACATTTGTAATTGTATTGAAATCTATCTACATCTACATATAAACACACACAAAGAGATAGATGGGTCCCTATGAGAAGATCGACTGATCAAAAGGACGAACCACACAAGTTCAAGTCAGGAAGATCAAAAACACATAACACCCGCTAATTAACTCCCTGCTAGTTATATATACCAACTCTGATATTACACCACAGTGAGGAAAGGAGCCATACCTCAATCCCTACTATGCCATGATCGCGCACATTAGAAGCCCTGTTCCATTTGAACTTCTGGTTGTTCGATCTTCTTTGCTCAAATTTGTGTGGTTTGCTCTTCTGAGTGTCAGTCTTCTCATATGGACCCACATAGCCACATATAAAGATATGTCAAAATGCTAAACACATACGATTGGCAAAAAACATTTCAAGCAAGCACAGTACTGAAAATGCAAAACACCAACCCTACAAAAGACTAAAAAAAGAAAGCAATTTTTTTTGTGATCTCTAAAGAAAAAAACTTTCATAACACTCAAACCCTAAGCTGTCTGAATAGTGGATGTGTTATAAGGTTGCCACCCATCCCATTGTCAGTGGGACACTCACAGGTTGAGCTACCTCATCCCGTTCCCTGCTGTGCAAAGTAGTGGGACTTGAAAGGTCCCACTTTTCAATCGCACTGAATTGCCGTGGAAAAGCCGCAATTACTTATGGCTTTTCCACAGCAATTCAGTTACGTCACAAACCTGGACCTGCAGGCAAAGTTGCTGCCTGTTAGGTCCGGGTGCTTAAATTCATGCAGCAATTGGCTGCAATTTATGAAAGAGGTGGGGAGTGGAGCTGGAAGAGCCCTGCAAAGATCGCGGCTGTAGGAGCGCTTTGTTTTAAGCGCTTTTACAGCCGCTAAAAAAAATTACAGAGATTTTATTTTTCTAACAAGCCACCCATCCAGCCAGCCATTTAGCCAAGCCATCCATCCATCCATCCATCCAGCCACCAGCCATCCATTCATTCATCCAGCCAGCTCTCCACTCATGCAGCCAGCCATTCATTCATTCATGCAGCCAGCCATCCATCCATTCATGCAGCCAGCCAGCCATTCATGCAGCCATCCATCCATTCATGCAGCCAGCCAGCCATCCATCCATTCATGCAGCCAGCCAGCCATCCAGCCAGGCTTCCATTCATTGAGCCATCCATCTATCAAGCCATCCATCCAGTCATTCATCCATTCAGCTGCTACTCCCACCAACCAGCTAGCCACTCCAGCAGCCAGCCAGCCAGTTAGCTAGCCACTCCAGCCACTCCAGCAGCCATCTGTCGTACCCATAACAGCATCTCCTTCACCGCTCCTGTGGTGACGTTATGGTAGAGGGTGTGGCCAGTGTCATATTGGCCACATCCTCATGTTCCACTTTGGCCCATATAAAGGTGGCAACCCTACTGTGTTACTGAATGGGCTTTTCTAAGGTAAGGTACAGAATTAGAGTTAGGGATACAATTAGAACACTCTACACCCCCTGTCCATCTTAATAATGGATGTTATTCCTAATCCTGCCTCTTCCCCGTCCTTAAACCTAACATTGCAATTTAGCTTAGAAAAATCCTTTCCGACACACACACACACACACACACACACACACACACACACACACACACACACACACACACACACAGCACTAAATGTATCCCTTTACCTAACTCTAAATCTAACCCTAACACACAAGCACCTGCACACACAAACTAAATCTTTCCTCTAACCTATCCCTTACATTAAACCCTAACCCACAAACATAAACTAACATTCACCCAATACAAACCCACTTCCCATTTTGACAACAAAGACATTAAATAAATGAATGCTCACAAAAATGTTTTTGCACTACACTTTACAACAAATGACCATTCAATCAAGTGAACAGGACCCAGTTTAGACTACAGGCAGAATAAGCCCTGATTGGGGCCATAAAACTCCAGTAGTCTTGAGTCTTCAAAGAGAACCTCTGTTCTGAGCTGTTCGTACCCATGAAAAGTCTCTGAGAAAACATTCTTTTTATTATTACTTAGCTTTGCTTTAATGTTAATTAAGGTTATTAGTGCAAAATAACGTACATTGCCTCATAGACTGCCTATAATATGTATATGTATTCGTAGAATTTAAAGTATATACCTTTAAATGCTAAAAAGGTATGTACAGAAAGCTATATTTAGTGGTACATACTTCTGTTGGAAAGTTCAGTTTAAATAATGATTGCATAAAGATCAGACAATCTTCAGTGTCTCTTTCTGATTTATTTGCCATCCAGACACCAAATGCATGACAGAGAATTCAGGCATATAACATCCAGTCTCCACTATCTGTGATCCAAGGGGCAAGTGGAGATAACTAATCAAAAAATGGAAAGTTGTATGAAAAACTTCTGGAACACAGGAATACTCTAATGCTAGAATTAAGTCTCTCACCAGCCAAATGTTAATTAGCAGAAAACTAAAATGTAAATTACCTCATTCTCCTACATTACTAATGAATGATGAGTAATAAGTAAAGGAAGTGATGGGGACAAATCACAATAAAAAAGAAGTTATGTACTCACCATAACGTTCCATGTGAGTTGTTCATCTCACCGTCATTCTTTACTGATGGGTTTGGAGCCAATCCTCGGCTCCGACTCGGCCAACTGCAAAAGCTCAAGGTCTTCAACCAGCTCGAGGCCAACTCCCTATCCCATGATGCACCCCGATCTTCCCCTCAGATCTTGTTTGCTGCGTGACTATTTAGTAGTATAAATATGCCACTCAGAGAGTTGGATAAGAGACAAAGCATTCTATACGGACCTCAAGTAGACTGGGGGGGTTGGAGGGTGGGACATAAGAATGAAGGTGAGATGAACAATCCGTATGGAACATTATGGTGAGTACATAACTTCTTTATATGAAGTTGTTCCATCTCGCCATTCATTCTTTACTGATGGGTAGCGTCCCAAGCACCATCTTCTCGGGTGGCTCACGGGAGTATATTCCTCAGAAATGTGGAACCACAGGAGGCCCTGTCCCTGGTGGCCTTGTCTACTTTCTAATGAGTGATAAAGGTATGAGGTGTTGACCAGGTAGCTGCTGCACAAATAGAGTCTAATGGTAACCTCGCAGAAAAGGCTAATGAGGTTAAAATAGCTCTAGAAAAGTGGGCCTTTACTTTTTGTTGCAAGGGGGCATTTTATGAATTATAAATGAAGGAAATGCAATCTGATAGCCACCTTGACAAGGTTACTTTTGTCACTGAGGCATCCTTCTTTGACTATGAAAAGGAAACAAATAGTTGATCCGTTGACCTGAATTGTTTCGTTCTGTCTAGATAAAATTGTAGCTGTCTATGAACATCAAGTTTGTGCAGCATGTGCTCCATCCTATTTGTGTACTGGGGAAAGAAAACTGGCAACTCAATAGATTGGTAAAGATTTGCCTCTGAACAAACTTTTGGTAAAAAGAATGGATTAGGTCTGAGCAAAACGCTGTCACTATGGAAAATCAGATAAGGAGGTTTGATGTTTAGGGCTTGCAGCTCAGAAACCACCGAGCAGAAGTAATGGCTATCAGAAAAATAGTCTTCCATGAAAGAAATTTTAAAGAACAGGATAAGGCTGGTTTGAAAGGGGGTAGTATGATTCTGGATAGAACATAATTTAGATTCCATGGCATGACTGGAGCTCTGATCGGTGGCCTCAAATGAATGGCACCCTTAAGAAAGGCTTTAGCAAGTTGATGCAACATGACATTAGAGCCTTGGAAACCAAAATGAAAATTTGATATCGCTGCTAATTGAACTCTGATGGTAGCTGTAGCTGCTTCTTCATTGAAAAGTTTAGTTAGGAATTCCAATATAGATGGGATCAGAGCGAGGTAAGGATCAACATCATTCTGAGAGGCCCATAAAGAAAATTTCTTTCATTTGCTAAGATATAAATTTCTGGTAGATGATTTACGAGAGGATGTTATAATATGTTGGCCCTCATTTGAGAGGGTGTAAATCCTGGCTATTGTGGGAATTGGAGCAGCCAAGCTGTTAGTTTGAGGGAATGGAGTGAAGGATGAAGAGCCTCTGATGAATGGGTCAACAGATCTGGAACTGGATCCAGAATCCAGAGATCTTCCAAAAGATGAGGCTGGAGGAAGGGAAACCAAATTTGCTGAGGCCAGTAAGGGGCTATTAGTATCATCGTCCTTGCCAGTAGTTTTGCTTTCTGTAATACCTTGGAAATCAGAGGGAAGGGGGGAAATGCATAAAGGAGACCCAGGGGCCAATTGTACACCAGTGCATCCCTTGGGGCTTCCCCGGCTGGAGAATTGGGGCAAAGTAGCTGCTGCATTTCATGTTTGTTGAGGTTGCAAATAAGATCGCAGCAAGGCTGGCCCCACCTGTGGAAAATCCTTTCGCTACTTATTGTTTTAGGGACCACTCGTGAGCCAGTAAGATTGCCCTGTTCCGCTTGTCTGCTATCACATTGGATTTCCCCGGGATGTGAGTTGCTAACAGAATGCACTGGGAGAAGACTGTCCACTGCCATACTCTCATGGGCTCTTGACACAGGGGGTAAGATTTGGTTTCTCCTTCTCTGTTGATGTACCAGACCACTGACATGTTGTCCGCCTGAATTGCAATTTTTCCCAGAGGTAGAGAGTCTTGAAAGGATTGCGACGGTACTTCTAGCGTTTTAGTCTTAAAAGGACTCCAATGCTAGAAGTACCGCTCTCATCTCCAGGACATTTACATGCAGATGATCCTCGTGTTTCTTCCACGTGCCTTGGGCTGTTCATCCCTGAAAATGCCCCCCACCCCCACCCCCACCCAATCAAGGCTATGGGAATGGGTAGAACGAATGGATGTCCCTGAGATACATGTTGAGACGTCAGCCGCCACTGAAGGTCCTTCTTGAATGCATTCGTTATGACAATTTTATGTGATACTGAAGTTCCTGAAAGGACCATTGAGAGACTAGGAGCCAGTGAAGAATTCGCATATGCATTCATGTGAGGGGAATGGCAATGATTGCTGCTGATATCGATCCTAGCAATTGGAGTACCATTGAGACTGGGGATTTTTTTCTTGGAAGCAGGTCTGATACTTGTTCTAGTAAAAGAGAAATTCTTTCTGGAGGCAGACAATGTCATAGAAACTGTATTTAGTTTTGCTCCTATGAAGACGGTCTGTTGTGATGGTGATAAGGCAGATTTTTCTGAGTTGATGGCAATCCCCAATTGATTGCATAGGTGTAAGGTTGTGTCCCTCGCATGAATGAGTTGATGCTTGGTGGTGGCAGTGAGGAGCCAGTCATCTAGATATGGGAGCACCTGGAATCCCAACCATCTCAGGTGAGTGGTGACTACTGCCATACATTTGGTGAACACTCTGGGGGCTGTAGTGAGACCAAAGGGCAGAGCACGAAACTGAAAATGGCTGGCTCCCAGCCGGAAGCATAGATGATCCCTGGATGGTCTGTCCATCTTTATGTGATAGTACGCATCCTGAAGATCTACAGAGCACATCCAATTCTCTTTCCCGAGAAATGGAAGTATTGACTGAAGCGTGACCATCCAGAACTTTGCCTTTTTCACTGACTTGTTTAGTCTGCTTAGGTCCAGAATAGGTCTCCAGTCCCCTGTATTCTTTGGAGCTAAAAAGAACCTTGAGTAAGTTCTGGATCCTCTCTGTTCTGCTGGGACTGGCTGGATGACTCTTGTCCAACAATCTTTGGACCTCTAAGGCTGCTAGGTCCCTGTGACTGGGTGGAACATCTGGGATTTTCTTTATTAGAGGGGGGCAGGGTGGCAAAGGGAACAGAGTACCCTCTGGATATTATGCTTTGTACCCAGCTGTCTTTTGTTATTTTTAGCCAGGCGTCTAGGTACAAAGACAGACAGCCCCTGACTGCCTCCAGAGATGAACAGTCAAGCCTCCTCTCTGGAGCGCTGATAGGGCTTGCCAAAGAACTTCTCTATGTCGCCCTGGTTCTGCGGACCCCCTCTGCCACGTGGACAGCATCTTTCATTATTACCCCCCTCCTCTGCCTCTAGAGGGGTTGTCACCACGAGTGTTTTGGAAAGATCCTTGAGACTTCCAGAACCATATCTTTCCACCTCCCCTCCCTTTGGGGTAAGGTCTGTTCGGGGTAGAAAAACTAACAATGATGGCAGACAAGGTCTTTCCATCTTTCTTACTCCTGGTAAAAGTTTCCTTAACCTTAGGTCTGAAAAGAGATGAACCATCAAAGGGGGTGTTAATGAAGGAAGACTTAGAGGGTTCCGCAAAGGAACATAAGCACATCCAGGAACGTCTCTTGAGAGCAATTACTGTACCCACTGCCTACTCATACCATCAGCTGCATAAGACAACAGACGCATGGAAAAGTTCACTACTGAATTAAGAGTGGAGAGCTGGGAAGTTACTTTGTCCGAAACTCCCGCAGCTACTGAACACTGTAGGATATCTCCTAGCTCATTCAGGAGATCCCTTTGCAATCTGGTAAAATGTGTGAGGTAGTTCAGCGATCGAACAAAGGCCGCTGAACTGAACATACGCTTTCCATATCTGTCCATAATCCTAGATTCCCTATTAGGAGGATGAACAGAAAAAGAAGTCTCAGATAATTCTTTCTTGGTGGCTGCTGCCACCACCATAGCATCAATCGGTACTCCTTTGGTAAGGTAAGGTCTGTCTTGTGGGCTGGAAATAAATTTGTTAGGCCTCCTAGGGACAGGCTCCGTGATGTCTGGGGACTCCCATGCCCTTCGAGTGCATAATTCCAGCAACTCATCGAAGGGCGGAGACACCCAAGAGGTGGAGGGTTGAGATCCGAAAGCCTTCAGGAGAACTGACTCATCATCAGAAGGGTTAAGGGTTTTCTAGCCACCCTTCTGTTTAAGAAACTCTAAGATATCTGCAAAGGTGATATCTTCTGAGAGGAACCGTGGGGACCCTTCTGACTCATCTAGATCAGTATCTGAAGTGACTGACTCCTGTGGGAAGTCCAAATGTTTCCTCTTGCAGAGTCTCTTCCTAGGCACTTCTTCAATGGGGGCTTCTGGAGAGGTCTTGGAAAAACATGACTCACCCAATGGAGCTTCCTGAGGCTCAGGATCTCTACGCTTCAAAGGAGCATGTGATGAAGAGGCAGACACCGGTGCTTTCAGGGAGGGAGCTGCTTGAACTGATGGAGTGGTTGCTGGGGCAGACAAAGCCCTCCTCATAGCTTCGAAGGCCCCTCGGTCCTGACGAGAAGAATCCCTCAGATCTGAAGATCCAATGAAAATCATCTGCGCCGGTACAGAGGGCTCCAAGCCAGAGGTTAGGGGCGAGCTCACCCAAGCCGAGGCCCTGAGAGGTAAAGTTGGCACCAAGTCGGTCCGACTATCCTCCTTAGACCCGACTGGTGAGTGTCAGCCCCAAGATTCCTTGGTCAGCGCAGAGGGTTTTTAGGCAGTTGGGGCCGACAAAACTATAGAAGGTGTCGGACCCGAAGGGTCCATGATCATCAGTTCCGCGCTCTCCGGCTCCGAAATGTCCATGCAAGTCAGAGGAGGAACAGAAGATGTAGGAGGAATTACGATCGGCTCTGAAGCCCTCTGGGTCGGTGCCAATAAAAATTTTGCTAGCGCCGATATCTGTAGGAGCTTCTTCACTACATGGTCCACATCCAGATCAGGCAGTCTCTACTTGAAGCTCATGAGGAATGTGACAAGGCCACAGACTGTAGTATAGGAGACTTTAGGGTTAGAGATACCGGCTCCAAGGTTGGGGACCAGCTCCGAACCATAACATCAGTCTGTTTCGAAGGCTGTGGAACCAATGTTGATGCTTTACTGGAAGCTGACTTTGATGCAGAGGGAGATTTTGATGGCTCCGTCTTCTTTGAGTGTTTGTCTGGCTTATCCAAGGATTCCTGAAAAGATGATTTAAGCATACCTTTATCCATCAACTTTCTCTTCCTCTCATGCAACACTCTTGAGCTGAAGGAGTGGCATATAGAGCAGCTTTCTTGCAGGTGAACCTCACTGAAGCAGTAAACACATTCAATATGTCCATCTGTTATGGACATCTTTTGCACACATCTAGGGCACTTCTTAAAGCCAGACTTGGCTTTCTCTTTCTCCTGGTATGACATCTTCCACAAGCAAGTCACACAACAACTATTCAAGCTTTGCAATAAAAGGGCTTAAACTAATCAAAAAACACAGAAATTATTTATATGCCCTGTGTAAACAGAAGGGCTGCAACTGCACTCTAACACACCATGCTAACACTAGTAAGAAATAGAAACCTAATGGCCGAAAAATACGGCCACTACTTTACTAAATAGGAAGAAAACGTAAGTATATGGCCTGTAAAAAAGAAAGGACTAAACACACACTCTAACAGAGAAGAACCTCTGTGCCTATGAAAAACTATGGGTTAACACTATTAAACACTAATTATGCTACAATATCTATCTATATGCTCTACGAAAGAGCTAACATGCACTTTAAACAAATGGAAAGAAGAATTAAAGGACCTAAAAGAAAAACACGGCCAATAATTCCTCTTAAACACACTAGCTATGCTAATTCAAGAGAGATAGGGAGAATAGAAGGCCTAACCAAAAAAAACACGGCCTTAAAGACTAAATATCTAATCCAAATGTAACTATAAGCACAAGCCTACACACTCTAACTACTATTAATGCTAATTTACTAAATTTTTGCCAAAAACTAAAGCTATAATATTGAAGAAGAAAAGTTATTCACTGGCCAGAGCTGGTGAACGTTCGATCAAGTTGCAGCAGCAAACGAGATCTGGGGGAAGATCATGGTGCATCATGGGATATGGAGTTGGCCTCAAGCTGGTTGAAGACCTTGTGCTTTTGCTGTTGTCCGAGTTGAAGCCGAGGATCGGCTCCGAACCCATCAGTAAAGAATGAATGGCGAGATAGAACAACTTCACATCTGAAGTCTCCCTCTTGCTGATCAGAAAGAAAAGAAGATAGAAATTAAATATGAATTAAAAAACATGGTCAAGTTTGCAACCCAAAGCTGAAGTAGTCAAGTAGCTGAACCAAGGTCCTATAGAGCCCATGTTGTTTCCTGGGATGGGGGAAGAGTTAGCCTAAAATTTGCATACATACAACCAGAACTGTCACAAGCTAAAATTGATGAAAGAAAACAGATTGAGAGTGTAACAACCAGTAGTTGCAGGCTCTTCTAGATGCAGTTCCAAGAAAAGCTGTGGAGCAATAAGAGATATCCCAAAAGGAAGATAAAAAAATCTTGTCAGAACAGTGTTATTACATATTCTGCATTTTGAAGACCAGTGAAGAAACTAGAGGGGCATGGCCAGTTTGTGAGTTATCACAATACAACAGATAAAGGACATTTATTGAAATCTCTACTGAATGTGAAAAATTGATATAAATCTGAGGTGTAAAGTCCATTGCATTTTTAGTGTCAGTATGAAGATAATTTTAAAAATGACTATTTTAACTAATGCACTCTTCTCCATGGAAATATCATAAATCATGCAAATTTTATAATTAAAAAGGAAGAATGTAATACATGGAGGTATACATTTTTAAATATGCTTATGCCCAGCTACAGGACACGTCATATCTTGTGGTAAATGTCTTTCTCAAAGACAGTCAAAGACCTCATGGTGGCTGGCAGCATATCCATAATGTCTGTGCTGTTTACTAAGCATATCCTGATCATCTAAATGTTACACAGCTCACTACCTTTCAGTACACATACTTAACTTATCCAGTAAGCAGTATCAATTATCCAGCAGATTCTTAAAAACAAGTGTCACTAAGTCACAGAATAAGATAAATGGAGAGAAAGAACAAACCAGTAATTTAAATGTAACATCTTAGCTACTGCTCACCAGCCAAAACTGTGATAATTTAATTTGCAGCAAAAAACAGGCACATATGATTCAAATATGTAATAGAGCTCAGCAGCTTAAATACATAATAGGGTTGCCACCTTTTCAAATGGCCAAAGTGGGACATTTTTGGTACAGACATCAGATTTTACAGGCCAACACATACCCACGGTCAGTACAAAGGATAGAACTTAACTTTTTTGCCTAAATAAAAGCTTATTCTTGTAGCATTTTAGTTGCTTATTCTGTTTCTTATAACATTTAGGTATTTTAGATACAGAATAACTGTTTTATGCAACTATTACATAAAATATAGGAAATTATTTTGTCCTAAAATCTCAGGACATTTGCCATTTTTACAATTTTTTGTCAGGACACAACTGCCCAAAGAGGGGACTGTCCCTCGCAAAGTGGGACAGGTGGTAACCCTAATACATAAAAGCACACCAACATGCACACACACATACTTGTACATGCAAAGATGAGGCAAAACTGCATTTATAATCAGCCCACTGACACATGCATTTTCTATTTTTTTTTTTGGGTGGAGGTAGTACAATGAAGCATTCACTGCATTACCTGTGTGACAAGGTGGGATAAGGGGAAGAAGATAAATGCAGTGCATACCCTTACAAGAAATCATGGACCAGAACCTGGAAGGTTCCTCCACACCAACTTGACTGCAGAAGATATCAGTAGGCTAGTCAGGGAGTCTGTGAAATATACTTCACAGAAAGCAGCATATGCTGCTGGCATAGAGGGATAAAGCCCAGACTGCAACCCAGGAGATCCAGGTTTGTTTACTGACTCAGGCTCTTAATAGTCGGAGATGGGGTGATTGCTAAGGGTACATTCACTCGTTTGATCTACCTGTTGGTGTCTGATGAAACAATAGCTCACGTGCTGCCTGTGGGACAGCAGGGTAGTCCTGCTGATGGTAGCCCTTTGCAGAAGTGAGGGGTGGAGTGGTACTGATGCTCATCCATAACATGTTGCCAGGCAGGCTGTTGGTTGAACATATAGGGTGAAAATACTCTTCAAGAGCAGTATAATACTGTCTCACATGCATCATTCACTTCACTGTTCTCAAACATGGGTCAGGATTAGTCTATAGGAGACAAGTTGTGTTCAATAGACCCATTGGACAAGGGCAGGCACTGAGAGTAGCTGGTGGTCAGCTGTGGTGAGCCAAAAATGTGTAAAAAAAGTATAGATCACAGGAGATAGTATGGAAGTATTTTATTTATTTATTTATTTTATTTTACATTTGTTGACCGGGCTAGTCCAGCTGGATACATGTCCATTTTCAGTGGAGGCCCGAGGAGAAAAACTCCGCTAACATACTACTAAAAACTATTCATCTAAGTGGTAATAATAATATTAAAAGCTCACACTAAATAATAATAATAAAAAACACACTATAATCATGCAGAAAATAACAAATGTAATTGAAGAGGGCTAAAAAAGTAAAGTTAGAGAAAGCAGATGGTTAGTAATTTATGAGATCAGAAAAATTGAAAAATATTAGTGAGTATGTAAGAAAAGGAAAAAAAATGCCTAGTGTACTTAGACATGGTGAGTAAATACTCTGGAGAGACAGAGTTAGTATATAGAGTTAGAATATAGTATTCCCAGCACATAAAAAAACAATGCATGTGGCAACCTAAATACACAGGGGAAAATGGGCATCAGGAACAAAGGGGGAAAATGCTTTGCGACCATATCTTTTGACCAACTGATACAAGAATCTTGCCACCCAAGACCCAAAAATAATATGTAGCTACTGATAATTAACACTTCCAAAGATTTTTTTTATGTGGGGAACATCACAATGCAGGAATGTGGGAAAATGGACACCTGACAGCAAGGAAATCTGATTACTAAGATGACAAGAGTTAAAACAATCCATCCCTGTTTATAAGACATTAAACCACATAAAGTATTTACAGAAACTTTCTCCTGATTTTGTCTAAAGGCACAAAATAAGGTTCCATCTTTACTAAAAAAAAAACATTTAGAAAAAAATGTATTTATTTGACATTTGTAAGCCGGGTTGGTCTAACTGAGCCAGAAGCCCATTTTCCGTGGAAACCTGAGGAGAAAAGCTCCAGTGTAATACAAACAAATTCTAAATGTACATTTGAGATTAACAATACAATAAGAAAAATAAATGGCTGGTAAACATTAAACAAAACAAAGCAGTTACATAAGGCAGAGAAATCATGTACAAAGTAAGCAGGAAATAACACTGAAACTTGAGAGAGATTATATGCAAATATAGTTACAAATCAAATAGCTATTGAAATATACATACTGTATTTACACAGGATTTAGCTGCAAATGGAAACATTAGGTGTTGAAATGACTGATATGACTTCTAACTATGAGAAACAAAGGTCACGAGAGCCATAAAAATGAAAGGTAGACACTGAGTAAAAGGATGGGGGGGGGGGGGTTAAGTTGTATCCTGGCAGGATGCATATATCTTCTCAAACATATCAGCAGTGCAATTCTGAGAAGGGTACAAAGTGAAATTTGGTTTTGCTCTCTATTTTAGTGATCTAAATCCATGTCAGCTGCTATGATCCGAATGAAATATGAAGGGATATCTCTCTCTGGAACAGAAAAGAAAAAAAATAAAGACTAGCAGAGTACATGAATATGACAAGTAGGAAATGTACATATAGATGGAAAGAAGAGAACAGAACAAGCAACAAAAACAAACAGACAATAAAGCAAACCAAAACATGAAAACTTTGTGGAGATGACATTAAAGAAACACAGGAAGAGGAATGTTACCAGGTAAAAAGAAAAATACCTTGTTTAGGATTCAGAAAGGCTTTTTCCTGATGCTGAAGCCTTAGCTCAGAAGGCTTCTGCATCTAACTAAGCTTTTCTGATTCACAGACCACTCTACTGCTGAAGTTTACCCCCTGCAGGAGCCTCAACATGAAAAATGGTCTCATGGGTAAAGTCAGATGTTAATGCAGCAGTCCTTCCCAGTGGAAGTGTTCCCTCATGGTGTGTAAAGTTTCCCCAAAAGAGTAGTCTTCGGGGGGGAGACAGAGGGAATGGACTCTTCAGCATCTGAGTCTTCATAAGGAGGGAAGGAATAATCCTGGCCCTCAGAGTTAGCTGAGGAAATGGATGCTTGGTCGGAGGAAGGATAATCTTCCTCCAGTCTAGGCCTTTTGTCAGGAGGGGGTTGTGAACCCCTGATAAGGGTAATTAAATCCTCAGCCATCTTAAGCATCTGTTTTTTAGGCATAGGGGCCTGTGGGGGGAACTGTGGACCCAGTTTCCTAACTTTTAAGGGGGTTTTAAGTTTAGCATAAGACTTAATAGAGATAGTTGTCGGTTTGAAGACACCTTCAGAAACCGAAGGCCTGTCCAAAATCTCCGGATCACCATCAGGGTTGGCGTCCGAGGGGTGAGATGGCTCAGCTGATTCGGTCTGGGAGGCCGTCAGAATTTCTAAATCAGCGGTAGCCAGGGGCTGCGTAGGTGCCTCGCTGAAAACCGGAGAACCGGCGGTAGGCCTTGCTGAGGCCTCGGTATCTGGTCTTGGCCTTGGTTGTCTGTCCTTATCCTTGCGTTTTTTAATCATTGCTGATGTCGGTTGTTCCGATGAAATGCTATAATTAAATTTTCTGCCAAAATAATGTCGGGCGAAATCTGCCCGACGCTTGATTGTACGTTTGTTGAACCTAGCAGAAAACCGACAACCAGAGACGTCGTGGTCTGGGTCTAGGCAAGGAATACAATAAGAATGAAAATCCTTATGAGGTATTTGCTTCCACAAGAAATGCAATTATTAACTTTGTCTGAAATCGGTCTGAGGCAAGAAAAGTTTCCCCAACGGGGTACTTAGCTTTAGAGAAGACTTCTGGCTGAAATTCGATTCGAAAATCTCAGGAGCTAGCCGACTGGCACTTGCGAACTGCTTCTGCTTCGGGCACCGCGCGGCAAGAAAGACTGAAGAAAATGGCGTTGGCTGCCTCTTTTATCCCCCTGTCACACTGACATCATGGAAGAAGCGACGACAACCGATGCCGGACCAAGACTTTGGGATTCGGCCGACTGCGGGACCGCCTGACAGCAGGATAACCCAAGTGTGATGACTGCAGCAGTATAACACGATGAACATTGATAGTTACAGAGATATGGTGCATCAAATCCTTTATTGAAAACAATTGGAGAATTATCCTTGGCAACAAGGAATTAGCTTCCATTATAGGACATACACTTAAATTTACATTTAGAAAACTACAAATATTAAGTATATGTTGGAATCCGTTAAAGGAAAGGACAATAATATTGATAGAGTTTGTTCTAGCAAGAAGGGAACTTTTAGTTGTATGAACTGTAAACAATGTAGATACATCAGTAATTCCTCTTTTGCTATGGTAGAACATCTGAAGCAAACGTTTTGGGCCAAAAAGCGTTATAATTGTAACAGTGAACTAGTGGTTTATATGGCCACTTGTGTCACGTGTAAAAATTATTATATAGGAAAAACTAAGAGAAGTTTAAAACGTAGGATTTACGAACATACATTGGCCATAGAGAAAAAAGATAAGAATAATTCAATGGCTAGACACACACTTTCCTGTTCCAACTTTAAGAAATTTGAATTTTTTGTTCTAGATAGTGTGGATAAAGCTTTATTAGATGGGGATTTAAATAACATCTTGGAGTGCAAAGTGGCACTTTGGCAACTGGTGTTTGGGGCAGATGAAACACCAGGACTAAATGAAGTTATTAATTTAAAGTATTTTCTGTTATACAGAAACACCATTTAATGTTTAAAGAAAGTATTTTTTATGTGTAGATGTAATTTTAGACACATATGAGTTTTTTATTTTCTGCAATCTGTCAAATACGTTTATTTATTCATATTAGCTGAATTGTTACATCATTTCCTGGTATGTCACAGTGAAATAGTATAAAAGGAAGGGGTGTGTTATTTACTGTTTTTTCTGAAGAAGTTCACGTTAATAAAGTGAATGAAAGTGCTAATTTCCATTGTCTGATTTGGCCTGGTGGAAGTTTGTCCATTCTGGTTTATTGGTTTCATTGTTATATCGAAGTTTTCAGTCTGTGTGGTTGTTAGTGTTTGTCCAGCACGGAACAGCTACCTATGGCTTCAGAAGATTCTTCACAAGAGACTTTGTTAAATTTATCTACTTATCCCATTGTTGATAGTGGTGTCACCGTTCTACGTTCAACTAATTTTAAACAAGAACTGGTGGACACCATTACGAAGATAGTCAGACTGCTTACAGTGTCAAGCACCTCTACATTATAAAGAATGTGCTGTGGGCACTTTAAATATCAGAAATGATGACACTGTACGTCGAGACGTGGATGCCAGAAGTGGTGAGACAGTTTTGAACCGAAATGGTGAAGAGAACGAGCGGGAGCGTTACTTGGAGGGTAACGTTTGGAATTGTGTGTGTAAAGAGAACGAAAATCCTTTTGCCAACGTGGTAGAGGTGACCGTCAATGACACAGTAAGTAGGTAGCCTAATGACATTGTTTTATGCAAAAAAAGTATTTTCAACATGGAAAGACTGGTTTTAAAACACGTGAGTTTGAGTTTGGAAATACAGTATTTGAATGAATGCATTTCACGCAAAATAGTTCCATGAGGGCTAAGGACAGCTAAGTTTCCTAACTGTTTGATACTGGGGGATATTTTAAGTAAAAAGTTAATAGACTTATATAATGAGACTGGACTGGCTATGATGCGGATTTTGGTGGAGTATTATCAAAATGAAATTTGTAAAATAAGAGAGTATAAAAGCTCTAGATGTTTCTATTAAAAAGTATTCAAGTTTTCAAAATTTCATTGAACTGTATAATGGTGTGGAGGCAAAGGCTGATCGACACAAGGTAACCATTATTTCAAGAAAACAGTCTGAGTTGAGAAGGGACATTGTTTCTTATCACACTAACCAAGCATATATTGTGTCTGACAGTTCTGTCTTGACAAACACGGACACAAAGAGAAATAAGGACAATGAAGTTCAGGACAAAATAGTTGAACCAGGGAGATTAACTAATGGAGAAGCTGTATCAAGAAGTACTGGAAACAAAGAAATTGCTTCAGTTGTTGTTACAGGTAGTTCTTCCACTGATCCAAAAGACACAACAACAGTCCCTGGTACTAGTTATGCTGATGTGGTGAGCTCACCAGTTGAGCAGAATAATGCCCCTTTTCAAAAAGTGCAGTCTTTGAACAAACGGACTACAAAGTGGTACAATTTGACCCAATACAAAGGGAAGGGCAAAGGGAAGAACAAACGGAAGTGGTAGTTGCAACTACTACTACTACTAGTACTTATGATGTTGGTATTTTGAATTTGTCTGACATACCCCTTCCTTTAATGGCTGAAAATGTTTTAAGGAAAGGTTTTTCGTTCATTCCAACAAGTGGGATGAATGTTGGTAAATTACTTGTAGATTTTAGGCTGTTTTTAAGAAAATTAAATTTAATGTATATTATATGCAGGATATTGTGGTTAAAGATCAGACACACACACCAACACCTTGTAGACCAAGTACCTTTAATCCATCTTTGCTTAACACTTCACAAGTTTTTTAAAAAAATTTGTGAGAGAGAGTTTAGAAGCATAAAAAATTCTCAAATAGAAAATAATTTAACTAATGAAGAACGTTTGGCATTAAAATCATTGACAACAAATCCCAACATCAGAAGAATGAAGGCAGATAAAGGGGGCAAGATAGTAATTATGAATACCATTGATTATTCAAAATCAATAAATGAAATGTTACATGACCAAAGTATATACAAAAAAGTGACCTATGAATATATAGGTCAAAGATTTAAGAAATTAGACACCATTCTATTTGATATATCCTGCGAAGGAGAATTAAATAGAACAGAGTGTGATTTTTTGTTGGTGGAGCATCCTAAATTAGCAATGTTTTTTGGTATTCCTAAAATCCAAAATAATGAAAAAAATCCACCTTTTAGGCCAATTATTTCAGCGAAACAATCAAAGACTGAAAATATCTCTATTTGGCTAGATAGTATGTTGAATCCAGTGGTCCAGAACGCTGAATTTTATATAAGGGATTCATGGCATTTACTTGAAATTTTGAGGGATTATGGAAGTCATAGTGAGGATTTGTATTTTGGTACACTTGATGTAAAAAGTTTGCACACCTCTATCAATCAGGAACAAGGTGTTGAATATATGAGAGAGTATTTGACTGGAAACACTGAATTTTCAGGGGAGAAGATCAATATGTTATGTGGTCTAATGGAACTAGTTTTGGATAATAATTTTTTCAAATTCAATAACACCTTGTATAAACAAATCTCAGGAGTAGCCATGGGGACAAGAGTTGCTCCGGCTTTTGCCAATATAGTCATGGCAAATTGGGAAAAGAAGTTTTTGAAATCTAATGCAAGTTTCAACAAGGTGGGTTTGTATTATAGATATAAGGATGATTTGTTTTTCCTATGGAGGGGTAATTGTTCAGATTTTGTGGAATTAGTTACAAATCTGAATCACACAACTAGTTTTTTGTCCTTCAAAATCGGGGGATTTGGGAAAGACATTCATTTTTGGATTTGACCCTTAGTATGGATGATGTTATAGGAAGTATTAAGAGGAAAATATATAGGAAACCATATTTTGCTAACCAGTACTTACATAAGGATAGTATGCATCAATTTCATATGAAAAGGGGAGTTATCAAGGGTCAAGTGATAAGATTAAGTAGACTTACCTCAGACGGAGAGATCTTTGGAAAAGAATTATTATTTTTAAGATCTTTGTTCCTGAATAGGGGTTATGATCAAGGTTTCTTGGAAAGAATAGAAGATGAAGTTCGATTTTTGAGAAAAGGGGTGGCCAAACCAATCTTACATTCTAAAGATTTAGCAGTAGGTGTACCGTCTGTTTGTAGAATGAGTACTGAAATCCACAAACAAGAATTTTACACTGCATTCCCTATACCGATAGTTAGAGAGATGTGGTGTATCAAATCCATTATTGAAAACAATTGGAGAATTATCCTTGGCAACAAGGAATTAGCTTCCATTATAGGACATACACCTAAATTTACATTTAAGAAAACTACAAATATTAAGTACATGTTGGAATCAGTTAAAGGAAAGGACAATATTATTGCTAGAGTTTGTTCTAGCAAGAAGGGAACTTTTAGTTGCATGAACTGTAAACAATGCAGATACATCAGTAATTCCTCTTTTGCTATGGTAGAACATCTGAAGCAAACGTTTTGGGCCAAAAAGTATTATAATTGTAACAGTGAACTAGTGGTTTATATGGCCACTTGTGTCGCATGTAAAAATTATTATATAGGAAAAACTAAGAGAAGTTTAAAACGTAGGATTTACGAACATACATTGGCCATAAAGAAAAAAGATAAGAATAATTCAATGGC
The DNA here is from genome assembly GCF_019279795.1 of Protopterus annectens. Lineage (NCBI taxonomy): Eukaryota > Metazoa > Chordata > Ceratodontiformes > Protopteridae > Protopterus > Protopterus annectens. The sequence goes on from NC_056743.1 coordinate 285,751,546, forward strand.
TAGACACGCACTTTCCTGTTCCAACTTTAAGAAATTTGAATTTTTTGTTCTAGATAGTGTGGATAAAGCTTTATTAGCTGGGGATTTAAATAACATCTTGGAGTGCAAAGAGGCACTTTGGCAATTGGTGTTTGGGGCAGATGAAACACCGGGACTAAATGAAGTTATTAATTTAAAGTTTTTTCTGTTATACAGAAACACCATTTAATGTTTAAAGAAAGTATTTTTTATGTGTAGATGTAATTTTAGACACATATGAGTTTTTTATTTTCTGCAATCTGTCAAATATGTTTATTTATTCATATTAGCTGAATTGTTACATCATTTCCTGGTATGTCACAGTGAAATAGTATAAAAAGGAAGGGGTGTGTTATTTACTGTTTTTTCTGAAGAAGTTCACGTTAATAAAGTGAATGAAAGCGCTAATTTTCATTGTCTGATTTGGCCTGGTGGAAGTCTGTCCGTTCTGGTTTACTGGTTTCATTGTTATAACCACATTAAAGCCCAGAAATTCCACTTAAAATTACAGGTGTAACTCTTGACTTTCATCTCATAAACAAGGAAATTTCAGCTTTCTGGGACCTGTATGTCAGTGACTCATACCTGGGAATCCTAGATTACATGTATCAGCTCAGTGCTACAGAAACCACCTGCTTATGCAAGACCTTTTGTTTACTTATGATATGTACTAATGTGTTGCAAAAAGCACTAATAATGACTAAGAATGAGTAGCCATCAATTTGCAATTTTTCACATGCAGAGGAAATATGATATGCAAAAGTGTAATAAATCAGGTCTTACTCCACCACTATTCCAGGCTTTGGCCAGGGTTGTTTGAGCCTCAGGTAAAGTAGCATCAGTGAGAATTTTCCCATTCACAGCCAAAACTTCATCCCCTTTAACAATTCCACCTAAAATGTGAAACAATGCAGTTTCAATTAAATGTACAGTAACAACTAGTTAAAAACTAACAAGCACACTTAACAGATATGGTTTACAGGTGTTTGACCAGCACACTGCTCATCAATGTAGCAAATAATTCCAGACTCACAGCCTATTATAAGTTCAGACATTTACTTAATATAGACGGAGATGTTACTCTGCTCATCTGATTATGAAGTCAGAATACCACTGGCCAGCAAGTCCAAAGTAAAAGGTGAGAAGTAAAATGACAATGAATCATGTAGAATGACACTGATTCGTCATGTTAGGATTAGCATCACTCCATACTGCATATGCAAAGACTGCCCCTGCTGGTCTTTTGCTGTAATTTGGTCTTCCAGTAACTCATGGACACCTAAAGGTCTTTTATCAGCATTACAAGCATATAGGCAATGGCGTACTTAACATCAAATGCAACTGAAATTTGCCCTGTAATTAAACCAAGTGAGTGGAACACCAAAGAATTATAAAGCAAAGCACAAGGAAGGCTATTTGCATCAACAGACCTGATATATTAGGACAATCATGACTATTTTCAGCGCAGTTCTGATACACTAAGACAGTCTTAAGGCAATGAGAAAACAAAACAAACAAAACAAATTTAGCATAACTGCAATAACATAAAAGCAAAAATAAATGGACCACAGTACCCTTACATGTAGAGACAGAAAGCTATGTATTTTATATCCCTGAAGCAGTTGCAACTCAAAACCCACCTGGGAGACTGAATGTGTACAGTACTGTACCACATAATTTACCTGAAAATAATCAGCATATTGTTGCTATACTGCTGCCCTCAGCGTCAAAAAATACAAGTTTATTTACTAGATTGTTAGTAGACAATGCGTCTCAGCTGGAAAAAAGCTCTGATTTCAGTCAAAAATGAGCTGTGAGCATCAAAGAATCCTAATCTACAACATACAATATATTGTGGTCTAAAAAGCTAGTACATATGAAAACTCAAACTCACACAGCCAACTGTAATTTCTTTTCATGAACAGAAAGCCTATTTCTTGTGTGTACTTACCCTCCATTCTATTTTAACCAATGTTTTCTTGTCAACACCGTAGAGCAGTTAATGGTGTCTTAACTAAATCTATTGAAGGTCTCTGCCCACTGACATTTGTAAAGTCTTCTTTTTGAACATGAGGTGAAAAATGATGGATGCTTTTAAGGCATCTGCCTGTGTTCTAAGGCTGGAGACTTTATACAATTCTTCTTTGTATTTTTCTTACCCCTTCACATATTTCTCAAAAGTTTTGTGCTATGTCTTCCATATGCAGGAGGTGTAATGATGAAAGCAGAGGAGACTTGAAGCATATTTCAGTCCTGTAGCTCATTGTCGCTTTACTTGAAAAGGGCTGACTTTTTAAGCAATTGTTGGGGGGAGGGGGATTGCCACAACATCTTTATGACCTATTTGGTAAGGTTACATATTTTTCTTCTAATTGCATTTTATTTTGACATATCAGCTGTGCATCTATACTTTGCAACTCGGGTGCCCTTTTCTTTTGAGCATAGCTCAGTGATGATGATATGTGATCTTTCCTTCTCTTACTATAATATTTTCTTTCTTTTGAAACAAAAGAGAGAAGTGAAGAGTACAGAAGAGGAGAGGAGAGGGTGTCACTGTGAGCTAACACATTGATTATAAAGAAAGAATTAGAGAGAAGCACAACAATGAATGGAGTGAATAATACAATATCAAAGAAACAGTCATGGAACTAAAGTATATATTGTGTCTTTCACACTTTACCAGACAATCTCGGACTTTTGGCAAGAATGTGTAGGAAAATGTGATTGCTGTGAATTCATTCTGACTTCAAGATTAATTGTTACTTAGAACCATAGCATAAAAAAAAAAAAAAAACAGAAAAAGAAAAATTGCAATGTCAGCTAATTCTAAAACTGTAATGTTTGGGTAAGCTATTCATACACTACTAATTCTTGCAAAAACTCATTGATGGCTCTGTGAAAAAAAGAAGTTATGTCTTACCATAACGTTCCATCTGTGTTGTTGATCTTTGTTCATTCATTACTGATAGGTTATCAGTTCCATCCTCGGAACCGAGCCAGCAAAATATCACGCTCACGTCAGCCAAAAACTCTCGAGCCAAGGTCCTACCCAGAATGCTCTGCTCCCTGTTACCTCAGATCGAGTTTTCAATTTGATAAGACAAAAGTAGAGGCTATCTCTGGTCATAACAGACCTACAATAAAGTAGCATGCAAGATCAACCAGGAACCTCCGGAGGGGGACAGAGGGTGGGAAGTAATGAATGAACGAAGATCAACAACACAGATGGAACATTATGGTAAGACATAACTTCTTTATCTGATGATGTTAATCTTCGTTTATTCCTTACTGATGGGACAAAGTCCCCAGCTACTTGTATCCCTGGGTGGCCCTCATGGAAGGACATTCCTGAGCACCATGGAGCCAAAAGAACCTCTACCTCTGAAGGCCAAGTCCAATTTGTAATGAAGAATAAAGGTATGAGGTTTGGCCCAAGTCGCAGCTGAGCAAATATCATTGAGGGAAGCCTTAGCATAGAAAGCTGCTGAAGTTGCCATAGACCTTGTAGAATGTGCTTTCACTCTGTGAGGCAAGGTGACATTGAAATACAATTTCTCAACCATGAAGCCAATGTAACTTTTGAGACAGGATGACCTTGTCTAGGTCCAGAAAAAAACAGAAACAGCTGATTTGATTTATGGGTAGAGTTTGTTCTGTCCAGATAAAATTGTATTTACCTATGAACATCCAAGGAGTGCAGGCAATATTCTCCCTTGTTAGAGTGGTTAGGAAAGAACACTGGAAGGTCAATAGATTGGTTGACAGACCGCTCTGACACCACTTTTGGTAAAAAAGGAGTTCTCAGTGATGCCCTATCCTTATGGAAGATAAGATAGGGAGGTTTGATGTATAAGGCTTGAAGTTCTGACACACATCTGGCCAATGGGATTGCAATCATAAACAAAGACATTTTACATCATATGAAGATGCAGGTTCAAAGGGGGAAGCTGTTGGAGCTTGCAGAACCAATGCCAAATCCCAAGGTTGTACCAGTTCTCTAAAGGTAGGTTTTAAGTGGATAACCTCCTTCAAGAAAGTTTTACAGCATCTATGTAACATCTATGTAAGTGAAGAATCCTGAAAACCAAGTGGAAATCTGAAATGGCAGCTAAATATACACGAATAGTACAGGCAGACACCCCAGAGTGGAAAAGGTGTGATAAGTAATCCAAAACCACCAAAATTGGGACTGACAAGGGGTCTAACTGTTTATTCGCTGCCCATAGAGAAAACCTTTTCCACTTATTGAGATAGATTAGTCTGATGGACGATTTATGAGATGCAATAAGGATACTGTGCACAGGGGACGAGAGGTTTTCCTGCCTGGCAATCACTGGAAGTGGAGAAACCAAGCTGTTAGTTTCAGGGTTGTTAGACTGGGGTGAGTCAGACCCTGCGAATGGGAGATCAACGCTGGGGATGGATTGAGGATCCATGGTTGATCTAGCAGGTGAGGCCAGTGGAAGGGGAACCAGACTTGTCAAGGCCAATATGGAGCAATGAGGATCACTTTGCTTTTCAAATGTCGTGCTTTCTTCACAAATTGGGAGATTAGGGGAAGAGGAGGATAAGCATAATGTAGACCCAAGGGCCAAGCATGGAGTAGAGTGTCTCTCGGTGACTGTCCCCGAGGGAGGATCAGGGCAAAATAGTTGCTGCACTTGTAGTTGGATGTGGAGGCGAATAGGTCGCAGCAAGGCTGCCCCCAGTGGTTGAAGATTCTTGCTGCTATCATAGGGTTGAGGGACCACTCGTGATGTTGTAGAATGCACCTGCTCAATTTGTCCGCTATCACATTGGAGCTCCCGGGAATGTGTGTTGCTAACAGAAAGCAGTTGGAAGCTATCGCCCATTGCCATATTGTCAAGGCCTCTCGGCATAATGGATAAGATCTGGTGCCCCCTTGCTTGTGGATGTACCAGACCACTGATGTTGTCCGATTGGATCGCAATAGTCCCTGACAGAAGGATGGAATGAAATGCTTGCAACGCTAGAAGCACCACTCTCAGTTCCAGGACATTGATATGGAAAAGGGCCTCTGTCTCTGATCAGGTGCCTTGGACAGAGTTTCCCTGACACAGCCCCCCACCCCCACCCTATCAGGGAGGCTTCAGTGGTCACCGTGGCTTTCGGTTGATGGGGGCTGAAGGTGCGAGACTACTGTTGGGGATTTCGAGACGTCCACCAGGGTAAATCTTGCATGCATATCTGAGTTACACTTAATCTGAAAAGACAAAGGATGCTGTAGAGGGTACCACTGAGTGAGAAGTAACCACTGAAGGAGCCTCATGTGGAACCTGGATAGAGGAACAATCGTGATCGAGGCTGCCACTGACCCCAAGAGCTGGATTATAGATCGAGCGGGAGATTTGTGGTGACAAAGCAGTGCTCAAACCTGCTGCCTTATTCGTTGAAGCCTGTGGTCTGGAAGAGATGCTGTGCAATTTCTCGTGTCCAACAGTACCCCTATGGATTTCAAAGACTTGAGCTGGGGTCGTGTTGGACATCTCCCAGTTTACAGTGATTCCCAGATGTGCTGTGAGGAGAGTGTAGTGCAGGGCTTCTTCCAGTAGACGCTTGGTGGGGGCGGTGAGGAGCCAGTCGTCTAGATATGGAAACACCTAGAATCCTTGAAGTGGCAAGTGAGTGATAACCACTGACATGCATTTGGTGAACACTCTGGGGGATGTAGAGAGACCGAAGGGCAGAGCTCGGAACTGGTAGTGACTGGCTCCTATGCAGAAGTGGAGGTATCTTCTTGAGCATTTGTCTAATTTTATGTGGTAATACGCATCTTGAAGATCTACAGAGCACATCCAATCATCTTCTTCTAGGAGAGGAAGGATAGACTGAACCGTGACCATCCAGAATTTCTCTGTTTTTACAAATTTGTTCAGTGTGCTGAGATCCAGAATTGGTCTCCAGTCCCTTGTCTTTTTTGGCAATAAAAAGAACCTTGAGTAAAAAAACGGATACTATCTGGTCTGGGGGGACCATCTGGATGACTTTTTTTGTAGTAGCTTTTGGATTTTGTGTGGTGCTGCTTCCCTTTGACTGGGTGGAACATCGGGTAGTACTCTGGATGAGATTGGACAAAGATGGAAGGGGATGCGATAACCTCTGGATATTATCCATTGTACCCAAGAGTCGGTGGTTATATTTCGCCAGGCAGTGGGGTACAATGAAAAATGATCCCTGACCGCTTCCAGAGGTGAGCAGTCGGGCAATGCTTCAGGAGCACTGATAGGGTTGGCCAGAGAAAGAATCTCTGGAATCCCGGTTTCGCGGACCTCCTCTGCCCTGAAAGGGGTGTCTTCCATTAGAGTTTCCCCCTCTGCCTCTAGGTGAGAACTCGGCATGTGCGTCGCAGAAAGAGCCCTGTGATTTCCTGTGCCACATCTTCCCGCTCCTCTGATTTCTTGAGTAGAATCGTTAAGGAGTGGAGTGTCTGACACCAACAGCAGACAGGGTCTTGCCATCTTGTTCGCACCTTGCCAGTGCATCTTTCACTTTAGGGACAAACAAAGAAGTGGCCTCGATGGGGGCGTTCATGAAGGAAGTCTTAAAGGAGTCTACAAAGGTGCAACCAGACATGTCGTCTGGTGACTATACCCATGTCTGGGGCTATAGCCGCTCCTTCCACTGCGTGAGAAATAAGATAAATGGAAAAATTGGAAATGGACTCTAAGGTGGCTATCTGAGAAGCCACATTGTCACAGACCTCGTCAGAAGCAGCTCCTGCCAAGGTTTCAGAGAGCTGGTTGATAAGATCCCTCTGAAGCCTGGTAAAGTGTGCCGAATAGTTCAAAGACCTTACGGCAAAGGTCAATGAAGCAAACACACACTTCCCCAGTCTGTCTACCGCCTGGGACTCCTTGTTGGGTGGATGGACAGTTTAGCTCTATTCTGCCAAATTCTTCTTAGTTGCAGCTGCCACCACCACTACTGGAAGACCTCGTGACCAATGGGGATGCTCAGCTGGGGGCGACAAGATTTTATCAGGCCTTTGTGGTATCGCTTCCAGGGTGTCAGGAGCCTCCCATGCACGCTGGCCGATGAGCTGGATGAGCTCATCAGCCGGTGGGGTAACCCAGGAGGTAGAGGGCCGGGCATGAAAGGCCTGCAGGAATACAGATTCCTCAGAGGAAGGATTAGAGGACTTCCAGTCACCCCTCTAAAGACCTTGAGGATGTCGCCAAAGGACACCTCATCAGAAGGTGGCTGTGGGGACCCTTCCCCGTCATCAAAGTCTGTATCTTCAGTCAATGACTCCTCAGTGGAGTCCACGTGCTTTCTCTTGCATGACACTTTACGGGGTACTTCCTCAGTGGGAGGTTCTAGGGAAGACTGCAAAGAGGGGGTCTCCTGAGGAGGAGAAATCTGAGGCCCTTCGGCCTGGTGTCCAGAGGTTGTGGCTTGTGAGAGTTGCGGCACAGAGAGGGGAGAGGACTCAGATATGTGGAGCTTGCCAGAGGAGGCAAGCACCCTTTCCATGGCCTGGAAGGGTGGCCCACCCAAGGAGGAATGGCAGCCCAGAACCAAGTACCACAACCTCGGAACTGGGGACACACCCCACCCCAATGAGCCGACCCCCCAGACCAGGAGTCTCAAGAGGACTGTGAAGCTTGAGAGAGGGAGGATTCCTGGAGGATGCCATAGAAACAAATCGGCATGGAACTAAGAATGTTCTCCCTCATGGCACAGCCACTGGCCTGAGAAGAGCCCAATGCCCAGTGCACCGAGGGCCACAAGGACGACTCTGATTCCAAAGTGAGATCCACTACTGGAGTCGGAGGAAGGGAAGCTACTGTTGGAGAAATGGGCTTCGATAATTGGGTGGAAGTCGAAGGAGGAGTGTACATTGGAGTTTGAAGAGATTTATGTTCACCTGAAGGAGGGAATGTGGACTTCGACAGGTGAGAGAGACCTCTGTCCACAAGCAACTGGTCAACAAGCCGCAACACATCTTGCTCAGAGAGGCTCCTGGTCGACCTCATAGAGAAACCTGAGGGTGATTCTGGCCTTTCTAGAAAAGAACTATATTGGCTATCAACAAATGGATCCAAGGAAGGAGAGTACTTGGTCCTTGCTAATTCAAGAGGTGCAGAGTCCAGAACCGCGGACGTCTGCACAGAAGAAAATGGTGTGGAAGTAGTCTGCGCCGACGACGTCAGCACCATAGAAGCTGAAGGTGTTGGTAAAAGCAAGTGTCTGCACCGATGGGTACGGTGCCATTGAGGACAATGACGGTGCTGAAAAGGACTGCACCGAAGATGTCAGTGACAAAAGTGTCTACACCATGGAGGACAGTAACGACATACTCAGAGCCGAAGGGGATTGTACCAACGGTGCGGAAGGGGGCTGTACCTGCATGGACGGTGTCGGTAAGGGCTGCAACAGAACTGTCAGAGATGTAATTGTCTGCACCGGGAACTCTGGTGCCGGTATTGATAAGGAGGACATGGCTGGAGCAAGAATCAGCTGGGGCGGTGCCAAACCTGGAGTCGACAGGGTCACAGGTGTCACTGCTGAAGTAGTAGTCAATTTCACCTTCTTATGAGTCGACACCCTACAATCTCCAGTGGGAGATGAAGGGAGCGACCTGGAAGAATGCCTCTTATGGGGTTTAGCAGGAGGGGGTGAGCCCTCTAACCCAGAAATAGCCTCACAGAAAGGAGATTTGAGAAGACCTTTTAATATTAACAAGAGAAAGAACAAATTAAAGAGTCCTGGTCGAAAAATATCTACAAATCCCACACAGGGGATCCACAGTAAAGTGGGAGACATTCTAACAATAGACACATAAGTCATGGCCATCGGAAAGCAGTAACTTATGGCCGCAATCCTTACACTGCTTAAAACCAACGCTACTTTTCTTATCCAACATAATGATGTGGAGAAGAAGAACAGTACCAAAAAGAAGAGGAAAGGCTACCCAAAAGGGTAAGAAGAGAGAAGGAAGAAGAATTATCAATGATGGCAATGAAGAATTACCTCAAAGGTAAGAAAAGGGTAATGAAGAGAAAAAGAGTAAAGGGAGAGAGTCGTAAGGATATGATAGGTTAGGAGAATAATACCAGAAACTGTTTGAAAAACTTTAAAGTAGAAACGATATATAAAACTTTCAAAAAATTAGACACTTGGCTATAGAAAGTAGCTTGACACGGCTGTACAGCAATGTGGCAAATGGGATATAAGGTAACAGGGAGAAGAGCATTCTGGGTAGGACCTTGGCTCGAGAGTTTTTGGCTGACTCGAGCTTGATATTTGGCTGGCTCCATTCAGAGGTCATAACCGATAACCCATCAGTAAGGAATGAATGAAGATTAACAACATCAGATCTACTACTTTGTGCACAGCCTTAATCAAAGTATGATTACAATGAAATGGATTCTCTTTGATTAAATTACACTCTGCAGTTTCTGCAGTGACAGTCACAGCAGCCATATATTTTACAATACTAATACAGTACAATGTGCAAAATCAATTTCTGATTTTCAACAGCAAGGAAACACTGCTAATCCTCTTTTACTCTGCTTCTAGTGTATAGTAATTAATGAAGACGCAGTATCTGAATGTACATTGACATGCACTTCTGTCAGGATCCAGTGAGAGATGTTAACAATCTTCAATGTAAAATGAACTAGAAATAATAGCAAAACAGAATCTCTAATTGAAGACCTTCTGTCATGAAAACAATTATTCAAACTTTTCTTGTTGAAGCAGCATCTAATAGGAGGAGATTTAGACCATGGCTATCAAATTACACTTGTGATGGTCCTCGGAACAGACGTGAAGCACCAGGGTTCAAGTTTATGTTCACATATAGTAGTAACATTAAGGGGATATGTGACATAGTAGCAAAAAACTGGAATATTTTGACCAGTGAAGAAGGTACCAAAGCTATTGTTGGGAACAAGCCTATTTTTGGCTTTAGGAGAAATAAGAACCTCAAGGACATTCTTGGTAAAGAGAGACATTTTTACTCTCTTCCTTTTAAGAGTAAACCAGGTAGTGTCCCTTGTGGCACTTGTAAAGCTTGTACCCACATTGATCAGAATACCAACTATACACATCCTGTCACGGGTAAGCTGTTTGAATTTAAGGCTAGAGCCACCTGTAGGACAAAAGACCTTGTTTATTTATCAGAGTGTCAACAATGCTGTGTTTTTTATGTGGGGAAAACCAACTGTTTTTTCAAGGTCAGGATTTTACAACATCTTAGTTCTATCAGGAATGGTGATGTACATAATGCTTTGTTTAAACACATTGAACAAAATCCAACACATTTCTTTAAGTTTAGAGCCATTGTAAATATCAAGCTGAGCAGTAGGGGGGGGGTGATATAAAACAACATACTGAACAGAAGCTAAATGGATAATTGAGCTTATGGCTCATAGAACTCCAGGTTTAAATGAAAATGTTCCAATGAAGCCCGCCCTTAGGAATAGGCGGGTCTGTTACTGATTTTATCAAATTTTATTGGTAGTCAGTGTGCTTAAATTCTGTTAGAATGAGAATGTTTGTTAATCTGATGAAGGGTGTTACCCGAAAGCGCTCATTCTTCCTGGAGATTTCTGTGTCTGAGTTTTTGTGCTTTTATTAAACTCTTTTTGGACTTCAAGCTGTGTTCTGCCACGATTTTTTCTGCATTTGGTCTCTTTTTACGCTTTGGCAGGACTTAGGTGAGGCACTATACTGAATTTTGGATACTGATATTATTCAAACTTCAGCAGAAAGGATGTTTTGAAACCACCATATTACATGTAATGAACAGTGTATACCCTTGACGAAATTAATCTTAATCTTCATAATTAACTTTATAGCTTAAAATTGGCTTGACAACAAATAAGGCCAAAAGAAAAATACTAGAGTATCACAGACAGTTGTCAAGAGTATTAGTAACACACTTAATTTTTCGATGATGCCATGCTGTCCTGTTTTAGTACAGCTGTGTGTGTGTGTGTGTGTGTGTGTGTGTGTGTGTGTGTGTGTGTGTGTGTGTGTGTGTGTGTGTGTGTGTTTTGGGATATGGTTTGGGAGGTTGTTAAACATAAACAGGAGCAAGTTTGAAAATTACAGCTAATTGTGCAACACTGGAAAAATCAAGGGGTTCCAAAAAGTTAAAATTCATAAACACCAAAACGTAAATACAGAAGGCAAATATGGAACACAAAGCATACTTAATCTGTCCACATCCCCAGTGACCGAATCATTTACAGACCGCATTTAATCAACGACATGCTTTTTTATCACACATAAGCACTATGATGTTCCATGTATTTTTGACTTCTGCTGTATTTATCACCATATTCCATCTTCAGAAATGCTATTCCAAACATTGATTTTGCTTTTTGTGAACTAATGCTTCCTTATAAAGGATCATAGGAAATACAAGGCAACTTGTGACCATTTATGCCTTGTCAGTACTGACCCTCAGACTGTGGAGGGCCAGGCTAGTAAAGCCAGAGGTGAATTTGTGAATAACTATCCAATCATCCAATTCTCCTTTGAAGAAAAATACTGTATCAAACTATTTAATTTGTAGTGGGAGTCTATTCCACAGGTGGGGGAGGGACACTGTGTAACAAACCTGTTTTTCTATTTCGCTTAATCTGCTGGTGAAAATTTAGATTTGTTCTGCTATTTGTCAAACTATTTGACTTGTGGAGGTAAAGAAGATCCTGGACCACAGGGTCACTAATAACTCAAAAGGCAAGACATAGCTCTCCATTTAGGAATCTTTAAGACACTAAGAAAAAGGACAGAGCTTTCAGTATTTTTTTGGTAGCTTAGGGTTTTTAGGCCAATTATCTTCTCAGTTGGAAACTTTTGGGATTTCTCCTGAGCTGTCAGCTATGACCTCATCTTCTTAATATTTTTCTTTCTTTTTCTTGAAAGTGTTGTTATTGTGGGCCATCTGCATTCCTGTGTAATTCTAAATTTTATTTTTATTTTATTTCTCCTTTGTTAACCAGGTTAGTCCCACTAGGCTAGTGACCTCTTTTCAGGGGAGAACTGAGGTCATATCTCTCAACTGTCCAGAGTTTCACAGAATGTCCAGATTTTTGGCTCATAGTTTTGGTTTATTTCTCTAAAAATTGTGGTTTTCTGGCAAATCACTGAGGACTTAAGTCAGATAATAATGACAAAAAAATGAGTTTTAGACTTCATATCCTTTATAAAATTCATGTTAATGTGAAACCTGTTATTCTATCAACTTTCTAAGTTTGTAAGAGCAATAGTTAAAAAAATTGTCCCTATTTTTGGGCCTTTGCCCCCCCCATTTTTTACCCAGATTTCTTGCTCTAAGAGGTTGAAAGACATGCCCGAGGGGGTATTTATACTACTAGGGGAAATTCTGTCAGGGCATCAAGGAATTTCCCTTACTCTTTTCAATAGGTGCCATGGGATCTTTTACATCCATCTGAGCTACCACCAATGCAAGCAAATGGGTCCTCAGTTTACAATCTCATCTGAAGGATGGCATACTCAGGAATGCAGAACCCCCCCCCCCCATACTGCACTGCGCAGTCAGCAATCAATGTACTTGGTGTGAGAATAAAACCCACAGCCTTCTGCACCAAAGGTGTGTGTGGTACCTGTTGTACCAATGACAATGACACAAAGGTTTCAGTAATGTTCCTGGGTCTCCCTTTTTCCACAGTATATCTGCTAATCTCTTCCAGTCATTATCTGTAAGGTCTGTAGTGCAAAATGCACCACTTTTGTCACTCTGCCCTTGAATGCCTTTACTGTACTTCCTCATACATATAGTTTCAGATTTGCTCTTGGTGTACAGTTTTACAAACTCTGTAGTCAATCAAGTTTTATGTGAATATAAATCCTTAAAATATGCTTCAAATTTCTTGTCATTTGACCCTCCTTCTTTTAAAATGTAGTCCTCGCTTTGTGAGGTTAAATATCTAGAAAAATTAGGAATGTACAAAGAACTAGAGATCTAGGTAGGCTGAAACATACTAGTAATGTAAAGTTGTTAATTTACTAATGTGCAAGCTTCTGCAGTACTGTGCACAAACTCCCTACTGTTCTACATTGGGTAATATAATCAGAGTGCCAATTAGGGTTAAATGTAGAAAGCAAAATAAGGCCACACAAGTTACATGAATTCAAAAGAAATTCAGGGTTGCCCAAAAACATTACATGGTATAAACCTGTTTAAAACTTTCATTTAGTGGCTCATTGCTGTTTTGTCTGCTGTGATAAACATTTTTGTAGTGTTTTCTGCCTAAAACTGTATAGCTGTAGCACAGCCCAATTCAGGTTTGCTGTCTCTGTGGCCTGGTTGTTTGTTTGCAGTGTTTATTTGTTCTGAGCACATGTTTCAAGCCATCTTGGCTTAGCAGAAGCCTTTCTTCACTTTAGTGAGAGTTCTGTTGTTGATTGGCTGCTGGCTGGTAGAGGTGGGCTGGTCTAGGGATTGGAGTAAGCACTCACTGGTTCTTTTGAGTTTTTTTTAAGTTGTTTCAAGTTGTACCTTCTGGTATTTAAGCCCTAACTTTGAGAGGATTTCTGTCTATACACACTGAGCTGAGGGGAGGAGTGGTGCTGAACACAACTCTGATCTGTGATATATAACAATAAGTACCTTGTTTTTTTTTTTTGCTTATTTTTACTAGTTATTGCTTATTCTAGCCATTTATACCACTTTTTATTGTTTGCTGCATACTTTTTACTGTACTTTATTGCTATACACTAATCTGCACTGTTGTACTAAAACTGTTTGTCTTACAGGGCCTGATAAATAAGGTTTTTACTGTCATACTGTTTGCAAAGCTTTTTAGCTAGTTTCACTGCGTGAAAGGTATTAACTGGAATTTTTCTCCATTTGTTAAGCATCTATTTATTTGTTCTGATTTTCTGCCAATGAGTGTATCATATAACTGATTTGTTTGCAGTTAAAATCAGTCTCTAGAGTCTCCTTGCTCCTTTATCTGTTTAAAACTTTCATTTAGTGGCTCACTGCTGTTTTTCTACTGTGATAAACATTTCTGTAATGTTTTCTGCCAAAAATACTGTAGCTAGTAGCTGTAGTATAGTTTCCCACCCACCCTCCTTATTGGAGTCTTCTCTTATGCTTGGTGGCTTTACAGTTACCCGCCCCTTCTGTAAATTTGATCTGGGACACTCCTCCCAGTCTAGTGTCATTAGCTCATTCTACCTAATACAGAGAGAACATTTGAGAAGGCCAACCCACTTAGTATCTTAACCTTGAATTATCTTCTGTTCCTCCTTTCTCCCTTTCCACTTTACTAAAAAAAAAAGCACTTTGCTAGAATCTACCATTGCTAGAATCTCCTTGTGTTCTGACTGAGTGTGATTCTGAAACAATATGGAAATATAGAGCTGATAAGTATACGTTTTGGCCCTTTTAACTGTTCAGAGTTCTGCACTGTCTTAATTTTTGCTTGACTGAATTATTTATATATTTGCTGGCACTGTTTTCTGATACTCTGTGCCTTCATCTTCATTTTTTCCTAATTTACTGTTTTCCGCACTTGTTTTTAGTCATTTTTTAAATTAATTGCATTTATTTATACTGTATTTGCTTTAATATTGCTACACACTCAAGTGTGCTAGTTTGCACTGCACTTGAATTGTTTTTACTACTGTTTTAGCTGCTTTTCTGTAAAAAAAAAAAAAAAAAAAAAAACATCAAAAAAGAAAGTTCTAAGCTTGCTTCCTGCCTTTCCTGTAACTAGTCTAGCCAGATACAGATTTGCTGCATCCAGGGCTGTTTGAAAGCTTCTGACCCCCCCAAGCCTTTCTGTGTTGGAGGGAAGCCTTCTAACTTACCAGTGAGAGTAGTAAACACTAGGTAGCCTATCTATCGCAAAATGAGTGGTTTCTGTCCCAGAAATTGTAGTTTATTGGCCGTTTGGGCAGTTTTTCCATCCCTTTCAAATTTCTGGTTTAAAAGCCCTCATTTGCACTAGTTTCCCACCTTTCCTGTAACTAGTCTAGTTCAGATACAGTTTTGCTGTATCCAGGACTGTTTGTATGCTTCTGAGCCCATCAAGCCTATCTGTGTTTGACGGAAGCCTTCTAGCTTATCAGTGGGAGTGGTAAGCACTAGGTAGCCTATCTACCACAACAGGAGTGGTTTCTGGTCCAAAAATTGTAGATTATTGCCCGTTTGGGCAATTTTTCCATCCCTTTTAACTTTCTGATTTAAAAGTGCACGTTTGCCTGAGATAAACTATTACTGGTTCCAGAATGTCTGCTATTCACTTTTTCCCTTATATCTTACTAGTTCTTTCTCTCTTGCACTTCAAATAGCCTAATCACTTTGCACTTCAACAGGTTTTTGTAGCAATTATTGTAGCACACCTAAGTGCCATCAGCACAAGTTGTACTTCACAGAAATAGCTCCAGTACGTAGCAGTTCTGACCACCCCTCCTGGCATGATTAAAGGGCAGTTCCCCGTGCTTTCTCTTATTAACCTGGTGCACTTGGGCATTCTGAGGCAATGCACCAACCGCCTCATGAACACAGACAACCCTCTCCTCTTACCTTCCAACACTCAGACTTGTGAGAGATGCACTCATATTACCAAATTGGAAGCTATGCACTCTCCAGCCAACACCAGACTAGCTGGTCAAGAGGAGGTCAAGAGAAGGTCAACACCTACACCACACCACATGGAATGCACAGCCCCTCAGAACACCCACTATCACAGCTCTCACATAAAAACACAAACCGCACACCAACCTTCGCAGAAGATCTCAACAGAAATTTAACCAAACAGCAGAGCTCTCCATGACAGAAATGCACTTGACCACCACAACACAGCACAAAATAAAGGACACATAGCTCACCTCCACAGTGTGCCCCTCAACCTAAGCCCCTAAGGGTAAACACCTTGCCAAATACACTAATCAGAGATGAATCAATAGTGAGGCACACAGACGTCCCACTCACTAGGGTGAATAAGGAGAAGGTAACAGCCAGCTGTCTATCAGGTGCCAGAATCCGACACATAACACGTGCACTCAGGTAACTCCACAACAAGTACAAGTATGACTCTGTCATTGTCCATGTGGGTGTGAATGTCCTGAGATGCACCTCCCTGGACTACATGAAAAGAGACATGGTGGAGCTCTCGGATTACATGGTCCAGGCAGGTATGACACTAGCCCTGAGCAGTATCCTATCATCACCCAGAATGATACCACAGTACAAACAAAAAATGATTGATTTCAACAACTGGCTAAATTTCTGGTGCCTTTCTAAGGGGATCTAGTATCTGTCTGCTTGGGATGACATGAGGCGGTGTTCCAAAGACCAAATTATCATGATAACAGCTACAAATAAATGCAATCTGAGGGTCATGCTGCTCAATGATACAAGTCTAAATCTCAAGATGTGCTCACTGGAAGCACTTCTCAAAATGGAGAACATCGACATTTGTGCTGTAATGGAGACCTGGTTTAAAGTGACAGAAAGCACCCCTGTACTACCAGGCTATAACGCATTCCACACCTTTTGGCCCCGAAACAAACTGAAGCTCCAAAGGCGGTGATGTCTCCATATTCATAAAGGATAAGAACACCTCCAGACCAGCAGCCCAACATAACGCATTTGAGATACTTCAGGTACAACTACCATTGGGTAAAATGGCAATCCAGGTCTTAGCCTGCTATGACTCTCACTCCATGTTCCTAAGCACCCTGAAATCTATCAAGGTCCAACCCAACAATCACTTACTAGGAGACTTCAACTACCCTTCCATCAACTGGGAAAACTACTCAAGCACCAACATACTGACCCAACACTTCTTGGAATTCTTCAGTTCCAATGCCCTGGACCAGCTCATTCTGACCCCCACTACAGGAAGCAACATCCTTGACCTGGTTATTACTAACATGGGCAAATGTTGATCTACAACAATAGTCAATCCCTCCCTGGTCAGATCCTACCATAAACTAATTGCCATGGAAATCCACATCTCACCCACATCCCCCGCAAAGGTAACCACCTTGAAAAACTTCTCCAAAGCTGGCTTTGGACACGTAAAAACAGAGGTGGCTAATTTCACGGCACCCATGCCAATGGAAAATAGCTGCATGACTGCCAAATCATACACCGATGCACTGTATGAACATGTACATAAATGCATGGTACTAGCCATACTCAACAGAACCATGACGCTCTCCTCCAAAAAAAGGAAGCCAATTTGGTGGTCCCCTGCCATTAATAAACTCTACAACAGAAGGAAGAAACTGTTTCAGAAAAAGGTGAAATTCCAAGACTGGAAAAACTCCCTTATTAGCCTCAACAAAAAGTTGAGATCCCCTCATCAAATCCTCTAAAGCCAGCAATGAAGGCAGTATTGTGGCAGACATTAAAAACAATCACAAAGCCTTCTATAGCTATATCAAGAACCTCCACGGCAATACCCAGATTTGCTCTGAGTTACTGCACAATGATATCTCCTATACTGAGCCAACAGATATTGCCAACATACCGGCCGACAGATTCAGTGCCAACTTTCCCCCTCTAAAGGACCAGTCACAGTACTGGAAGAATGCCAGGCACCCAGAATTACTGCAGCATAGGTTAAAGCTGCATTGTTCAAAGCCAAGAATCCAGCTTCCATGGGACCCAATATCATCCCTAGCTGTATTCTACATGAACTACAAAGCGAACTGGCACCACATCTGTGTGCCCTGTTCAGTCACAGCCTCATCTTAGGCTTTGTCCCTACCGAATGGTGCACTGCTACAGTCATCCCTCTCCATAAAGGGGGAGTGACTACCGACCCTGGGAATTATCGCCCCATTAGCCTGACAAGTCTGATATGTAAAGCTATGGATTGCATCATCATGGACCTGATTAACAAGGATATAGGAAATCTCCAAACTCTACACCCCACGCAATTTGGCTTTGTGAAAGAGAGATCATGCCTGCTCAACCTGGTAGACTTCTTTGAGTCAGTGACCAGGGCTGTGGATGAAAGTAATGCAGTGCATACAGCCTACCTCAATCTGGCCAAGGCCTTTGATACCATTCATCACTCGGAAATTATTGATAAACTCACCAAACCAGGCATCAACCCCGATATCACTAGGTGGGCTGCAAACTGGCTCACAGATAGAACACACAGTGTGAAAGTAGCGGACTCCAAGTCAGACTGCCAACCAGTCACGAGTGAAATCTCACAGGGATTGGTCCTGGGTCCTCTCCTGTTCAGCATCTACTTCTCAGAAGTCCAGGCAAACACAAAGGGACTCCAGCTGCCCAAGTTCGCAGATGACTACAAGCTGGCAGCCATTATTAACTCCCCAAGTGATGCAGACATCCTACAGAAAGGCCTCACTGAGACCAATGACTGGTGTCAAAGCCATGGCTTTAAACTTAATGCCAAAAAATGCGTCATCATTCCCTTTGGTAAAAGCTCAGTTCCAACTAATTACCACATGGATGGGAACCCACTGAACACTGAAGGCATTATAAGAGATCTGGGGACGCAGGTTGACAGCACCTCTCCTTCGACAACCACATTGCCACTGTGGTCTGAAAGTTCTTCTATGTGGCACATCTCATTACCAAGGGTTTTGCATCCAGGAAGAAAGAGGTCATCGTCTCTCTCTACTCTTCCCTCATTAGACCAATCATCAAGTATAATGCCAAATTTGGCATGAACCTCACCAGACACCTGCAACAGCTGGAGAGGCACAGAAGTACCTCACAAAGAGGATCCTGGGCATTAAATACATGTCCTACACAGACCAACTCAAATGACTCCAGCTATTCTGTCTCATATCGCCTACTTAAAGGCAATATCTGCTTGACTTACAAAGCCATTTTTGACCCAGCTCTGTTAGAAATGTTACATCTAATGAAATCCCAGTCCCTCCACATCACAAGCTCCAGAGACCTCAACCTCATTACCACAATCAACAGAACACGCTGGAGGGACAGGCTCCTCACCCAGAGACTGCCCATGCTCTGAAACAGACTTCCCATACATGTCAAGCAGAGCACCTCGCTGTCCCTCTTCAAGAGAAATCTTGATGAGTGGATGGGTAACAGAAAATTCACCCAGGGGATCACTCCAGTAGCTCTAATCGATAGAGGCACAGGGAACTAACGTCAGGCGGCATGATGCCAGGGCACTTCTATGGGCTAGGCTTGTAAAGGATCTAGGACCATTAGCCTAGTACAGAACTATGAACCTATGAAGTAGCATGCTGCTTAAGTTTGTCCTGAAATGTGCATTCAGTTTTCCTCTCTCCAATACCACAGTTTTCTTCCATCCAGGATTAAAATCGTGAAACAGTCAGATAGCTAGTAAAGACTGATGTGTCCATCTCACATGCCAACTCCTTTATCATCTTGGGTAAGATTCAAACCATAACTGACCTCCAACTTAATGCTTGCCACTCCCTACACCTCTCCACCTAAACCAGATAACTGCTGCACGGGAAACAAATTTCTGTGTTTGATTTACAATTTGAACTAATTTCTGTGTAGTCCTCTTTAGTGCCTCCCCAGTTTGCATGCTTATCTAAAGATCATCCAGTATGACTAAACTTTTGACTCTTTACACTTTTTTTTAATAAAGTGATATGAAAATATAAGGGTGGTCATATACAGGGTTACCAATGTAATCTGCAGCATACAACATAAAAAGAATCATAATGAAGATAACAGCTTAATGTATCTCATTATTACTTACAATAGCCTAAAATGCTACCACTTTATACCACAGACCTAAAAAGAAATAAAAGTACAGTTTTGTACCTACCATAAATGTAGATGTTCGAAGATCCACATTGCTGCAGTCCTTACACTTGGGTAGTCCGCTGTCCTCGGTCGGCCCGAATATCAAAGTATAAGGCTGACGTCGGTCAAGGCGCATTAGACTGACATCAGGACGTCAGGGTACAAATGCGCATGACCGACGTCATATCCTCAGTCTTTTCTTGCCCCAGATGTCAGAAGACCCTAAAAGAAAGGTCAAAACCAAAAGACAGCAAACAACCAACCAACCACCCTTGCACTAATAATATGTACCATATATACAATATACACAATATATACAACCCAACCCACACAACCGCCTCTAACTACAGAGGGAAGGAGGGAGAATTGGACTGCAGCAATGTGGATCTTGAACATCTACATTTATGGTAGGTACAAAACTGTACTATGTTCTTCATCTCACATTGCTGCAGTCCTTACACTTGGGTAGAATCCCAAAGCAGAGGTAAGGGAGGATGGCAAACTATAAAGCAGTAGGAGCTGCCAAAATGCCCTGTAAAATAGCAGTGGCAAAACCAGCCCTAGATTTAGAGTAAAGTGGAAGGTGATAATGCTTAGAGAAAGTATGCACTGAACTCCAAGTAGCTGCCTCCAAAATATCTTTAGTTGCCACCCCTTAAAAAGCTGTCAGTGGCAGTAGCCCTAGTGGAATGAGGCCTAATCCCAGCTGGAATCTCCTTGCCATGATGGGAATAACAGAAAGCAATGCAAAACCCAATCCACTTAGAAATAGTTTGTTTTGACACAGGCTTGCCACTTGTCTTGTATCCACTTTCCATTTAGATGAGCTCCCCAAGCTTTGTCTGAGGCATCTGTCGTTAGAATCTGACTCGCCTCTGGCCGGGTCACAGAGAGTCCCTTGTTTAGGTGACATTCCTGAGCCCACCACAAAAATTCCTTTTGAATGCAAGGTATTATTTGAATGACAGTGTCCAGATCCTGGCAGTGCTGTGTCCATACGTTCTTGAGATACCATTGTAGCTTCCTCATATGCAGTTTGGCATTGGGAAGCACCAGAATACAAGATGCCATGAACCCCAAGGCTTGAAGGACTGTCCTTGCAGTCAGCCTGGACTGATGAGACAATTGATGAAAGTAAAGGGAAAGATTATTTTGTTTGTCCGGGGTCAAAAAGGCCATCTGGGATGCTGTATTCAGTCTTACACCCAGAAAGCACATGTCCTGAGAGGGTACTAGACTGGACTTTATTTCGTTCACAGAATACCCCAGGCATCTTAGCACTGCTATCACATATTCCAAATGATGAAGAAGCTCGTCCCTTCCTTGAGCCAGAATCAGGCAATTGTCCAAATAAGGATAGATCTGTATTCCTTTTAGCCTGAAAAAAGCTATCACTGGAGCCAGAACTTTCGTGAACACTCTGGGCGCAGTAGATAAGCCAAAGGGCAATGCAGAGAACTGAAAATGAGAAGTCCCAGCCCGAAAACGCAGATACTTTCTGCAACTCAGTCTGATAGGAACATGAAGGTAAGCCTCATTGAGATCCAAAGTTACCATCCAATGATCTTTGCCCAGCAGAGGTAAAAGCTGTTGTAACGTCAACATTTTGAACTTGGGAATGTCCAGATAAGTGTTGAGGAAAGATAAATCCAAAATTGGTCTCCACGTGCTCCCCTTTTTTGGTACTAGGAACAGGCGAGAATAAAATCCTAGGCCCACTTCTGGCATAGGGACCGGCTGTGTGGCCCCTATTTGAAGTAACAGAGAAATTTGTTTGTGAGCCTCTATTCTTTGCTGAGGAGGAACGTCTGGCATGCCTTTGAAAGGAGGCAAGGTATGGAAATAAAACCTGTAACCTTGGTGTATGATATCCAATACCCATCTGTCTTGGGTAATTAAACTCCAATTTTCCTTGAAAAGTGCCAACCTTCCTCCCAAAGGTGCTGCCAGACGAGAAGGCTCTGGCAGCTGAAAAGGTAGGTCATTGGGTCTGTTTACGAAAGGACTGACCCCTACCCTCACCCGAAGACTGTGCAGGTGAACTCCCTGTTCTAGGCCTGAAAGAGCCCTGAGCTCTGCCCCTACCACTTCTAGATCTACCCCTAGACTGGGAATCATAAGAAGGATACGTCCACCCCTTGGTAGGCCAATTTCTACTAAACTTCGGAGGCTGAACCTGCAAAAAATCTTTAACAGTCTGCATAGACTTAGCCTTGTCTTCCATTTTCTTTAAGACTGCCTCAACAGGTGAACCAAACAACACATCAGATTGTAAAGGAGCATCTAAAATCCTTGTCTTAACATGGTCAGACAAATTCTGATCCCTCAGCCAGGCGTGCCTGCGAAGAACTGACCCAGTGGCAGCCACCCTAGACGAGGCCTGTACAGCATCAAAACCACATTGCAAAGAATGCTTACCCACCTGTTCAGAAACATGTACTAAATCTTGTAACTCTTTACACTCAATACCTTCCGCCAGAGCATCTACCTTAGACTTCAATTGAGAAAGCAGATAGTTTTGGTATTTCAACATGTGAAACTGGCAATTCAAAGCCCTCATAGCTAGGGTGGAAGAAGTATAGACTTTCTTTCCCCATCTATCCAAAGCCCTGGCCTCTTTATCTGGAGGAACCGGATTTTTAACAACAGAAGCCTTAACACCCTTAGGCCCCTGACTAACAGTTTCTGGGTCCGCCCTAGGACTCTTAAAAAGATACTTATGAGCTTCAGGCACCCTGTAATACCTATCCGGCTTAACAGGAGCAGGAGGCAAAGAATCAGGATTAAGAGAAGCCTCTGCAAACACATCTTCCACAACATCCAGAACAGGAGGTATAGCCAAAGGCCTATGCTGGGGTAAAACAAAAATTCCTAAGCCTTTTCCTGGAATCAGAGAAGTCCTGACCTTCCCACTTAAAATGCTCCCTCATGGAATGAAGAGTCTCTGAAAAGAAAAATCTTCAGGAGGAGAAGCAGAAGGAGTAGAATCATCCACATCAGAATCAGAATAAGGAGAATACTCCTGCAAGTCTTCAGTCAAGACTCTGAAACATCCGAAGCCTGCTCAAAACTCCCCAACTCAGGTTCCACCCTAGGTCTCTTATCAGGAGGGGGCAAAGAACCTCTAATCAAAGTAATCAAATCTTCTGCCATTTTAAGCATATGCTTCTTGGGCACAGAACCTGAAGAACTAGGGGTGACACCAACTGAAGCTAAACCTGGCCTGCCTCTGGGAGAAGCCTTGGAAACAGAAGGAGAGGGCCTAACCACCCTAGGAAGGGAAGGGAGTACAGTAACCTGATAAGCCCCTTCAGCCTGACCTGCCTCCTGAGAGGCCACATCCTGCAATAACAAAGTCTCCCCCTGGGACTCCAGAGAAACCTCCGGCGGAACCCCCGGCTCCACCGACACCTCTAAAGAACCGCGTCCGCACGGACGGTTCTTCTAGCCTAGGCTTAGCTGCTTTGTCCTTGCGCTTCTTCGAAGAAGCGGGCGTCGGAGCATCCGACGGCATATTATAATTGCACCGCTTCCTGAAGACTAACCTGGCACAATCTAACCTTCTCTTAATAGTGCGCTTATTGAATCTAGCACAAAAGCGACACCCAACAACGTCGTGCTCAGGCCCTAAACAAGGAATACACAAAGTATGATAATCTCTATGCGGTATCTGTTTCCCACAAGAAATACAGTTATTCACTTTTTCTGACATCCGGTAAACCACTGAGGCAAGAAAAAAACAAAATATTCCCCAACGGGGTACTTAGCCAACTTTGACTCGGTCTGAAACTCCGAATTCGAAAAATTTCAGAACGCCAACCGGCACTTGCAACGCTGCTTCTGCATCGGACCATGCGGCAAAAAAGACTGAGGATATGACGTCGGTCATGCGCATTTGTACCCTGACGTCCTGATGTCAGTCTAATGCGCCTTGACCGACGTCAGCCTTATACTTTGATATTCGGGCCGACCGAGGACAGCGGACTACCCAAGTGTAAGGACTGCAGCAATGTGAGATGAAGAACATCTACAGTTGAGTGACTTTATGCTACCTCAAAGTTTGCATTTGTCTGAATGCTGCAGTAATAAAAAAGAAGTTATGTACTTACCATAACGTTCCATGTGAGTTGTTCATCTCACCTTCATTCTTACAAATGGGTCCGGAGCCGATCTCTCGGCTCTGAGTCGGTCACTTTCAAAAGCTCGAGGTTTTCGAGTAGCTCAAGGTCAAGTCCCTATCCCATGATGCTCTCTGCCTCACCTCGGATCTAGTTTGCTGATCCCAACATATACAACATAAGAAAACATGAACATTACTCCAGCCGGAGTAAGAAATCCTATACAAAGACCCACCAGACTCCAAATCTCTTACTCATTCTTCGAGAAGCCTGGAGGAGGTAGGCGGGAAGGAATGTAAAAATGAAGGCGAGGTGAACAACTCACATGGAACATTATGATAAGTACATAACTTCTTTATGTGAAGTTGTTCAGTCTCGCTGTTCATTCTTACAAATGGGTAGCGTCCCAAGCACCATTTGTCCTGGGTGGCTCACAGGAGTACATTGCCAAGGACAGTGGAACCAAAGGAAGCCCTGTCCCTGGAGACCTTATCTACTCTGTAATGCATAATGAAGGTATGTGGCTTTGACCAGCTGCACATATTGTGTCTAATGGCAGTCTAGCCATGAAAGCTGAAGAGGGAGAAACAGCCCTTGTGGAATGCGCCTTCACGTTATGTAATAACGGTTGATTCATGGAAGAATATGTGAATTTTATACAATCAGTCAACCATTTCGAAAGAGTGACTTTTGACACCGGTAGCCCTTTCTTCGTATCAGAATGAGAGACAAAAAGTTGTTCTGATTTTCTAAATTCTTTGGTTCTATCGAAATAAAATCTGAGTTGTCTGTGAACATCAGGTTTATGCAACATATACTCCAACTTGTTGGAATGGTTACTGAAGAAAGTTGGAAATTCAACAGTTTGATTTAAATTAGCTTCCGAACATACCTTTGGAAGGAAGGAAGGGTTAGTCCAGAGCGACACTCTGTCAGGGTGAAAAATCAAGTATGGGGGTTTAATAGATAAGGGCTGAAGTTCGGACAACCTACGTGCTGATGTAATGGCCACCAAGAAAATGGCTGATGCAGGCTCAAATGGAGGAAGAATAATCCTAGAAAGAACAAAATGTAGGTTCCTGGGAGTGAAAGGTTGTCTAACTGGTGGCCTGAGATGTATGGTTCCTTTTAAGAAGGCTCTACATAACCAGTGAGACATAAAAATTAGAACTTTCCAATCCAAGGTGAAAATTTGAAATTTCAGCCAATTGAACATGTATGGTAGCTGCCGCAGCACCTTCATTAAAGAGCTTAGTCAAGAACTCTAATATGCTAGCAATTGGGATGACGTACAAGTCAATATCATTCTGAGAAGCCCAAAAAGCAATACGCTTCCACTTACTGGCGTATAACTTTCTGGTTGAAGCTTTGTGTGAGAATACAAGGATATGGTGCACCTCAGAGGAAAGATTGTGGGATCTGGCTATGTTGGAAATCAGAGCAGTCAAGCTGTCAGTTTGAGGGAGTGAAGTGAAGGATGAAGAGCCCCTGACGAATGTGTTAACAGATCTGGAACTGGGTCCAGAGTCCAAGGCTCCTCTAGTTGGTAGAGTCGAAGGAAGAGGAAAGTACAGTTGTGTACACTTACCATAAATGTAGATGTTCGAGTGTATTCACTGTTGCAGTCATTACATTTGGGTACTCCTGCTGGCAGGTTGCCCTCAGTCGGCCTGAATTCCAAAGTCATGGGTCCTGCATCGGCTGCTGTCGCCCCTTCCCTGACGTCAGGTCGTCAGGGGTATAAAAGATGCGGTCGATGCCATTTTCTTTAGTTTTTCTTGCCCCAGATGTCAGGTGGCCCCTAAAAGGGTAGCCAAAATTTATATACATATAAATACATTCACCAATATAAACTTTACCTTCATCTACAAGCAAATACACCACATAGGTTGCATAAATTAGAGAAGGAAAGATAGGTTCCATGAGAAGAAGAGGGGGATGGCGGGTGGGTAACCTGGACTGCAACAGTGAATACACTTGAACATCTACATTTATGGTAAGTGTACACAACTGTACTATGTCCTTTGTGTTTCACTATTGCAGTCATTACATTTGGGTAGAGTCCCAAAGCTATGGATGGGAGGCTGGAGCTAAATAGCATTAGGAGTGGCTATGAGGCCCTGCAGAACTGCAGTGGCAAAGCCTGCCCTGGATTTAGAGTAGAGTGGCAGATGATAGTGCTTTGTAAAGGTGTGCACTGAACTCCAAGTAGCAGCCTCTAAAATGTCCTTGGTTGGTACTCCCCTGAGAAAGGCTGCTGAAGTGGCTGCAGCTCTGGTTGAATGTGGCCTAATGCCCTTAGGCTCTGGCTTGCCATGGTGTAAGTAGCAGAAACAAATGCAGTGGCCTATCCACTTTGAAATAGTCTGCTTTGAGATAGCCTTTCCTTGTGATCCTGCAGCATATGCCACTAGTAATTGTTCTGTCTTTCTGAAAATAAGAAGTTATGTACCTACCATAACGTTCCATGTTAGTTGTCTTCTCTCACCTTCTTTCTTGCTGGATGGGTTCAGAGCCGATCCTCGGCTCCGACTCGGCACTTGCTAAGCTCGAGAGCTAATTTTACCAGCTCGAGGCAACCCTATATCCCATGATGCAAGGCGGAGACTACCCAGATCTCATTTGGTAGTTAAGGAAAAAAATGGAATATATTCTTCCAACTGTAGAGGAGGAAGAAAAAGTAACAATACTAAAAATGACAATCATAATCATCATAATCCTCGGAAGGGATCAACCTAATCTAGTGACACTAGAAGCTGATTATCTAGAAAAAGGATAAAGCCTCTTAAGAGAAGAGGCATAATCTTCTCGGTCTGGCCAGGCTAGGGGGATGGAGGGGCGAAGAAAGAAGGCGAGAGAAGACAACTAACATGGGACGTTATGGTAGGTACATAACTTCTTAATGTTAAGTTGTCAATCTCGCCTTCATTCTTGCTGGATGGGACCGCGTCCCTAGCACCTCTATCCTGGGTGGCTCAATGGAACAGACTCTTGAGAACGGTGGAACCAAAATTCGCTCCGTCTCTGGAGGCCCAGTCTAATTTGTAATGTGAAACAAAGGTATGAGGAGAGGCCCATCTGGCTGCTGCACAAATAGTGTCTATTGGAAGTCTAGCCTGAAAAGCTGTAGATGTAGCTAGAGCTCTGGTAGAATGGGCTTTTGGCCTAGAAATCAACTCTTTGCCTCTGAGCTGATAAATGTAAGTAATCACAGAAGACAGCCATCTAGATAAAGTCACCTTGGAAACTGGAAGGCCTTTCCTGTTCTCTGCATAGGATAGAAACTGTTGATCAGATTTCCTAAAATGTTTAGTTTTGTCTAGATAATATCTGAGTTGGCGGTGAACATCAAGACAATGTAATTTTTGTTCCTCTCTATCAGAATAATTTGGGAAAAAAATTGGAAGATCAATGGATTGATTTAAGTTCATCTGCGATGCCACTTTGGGTAAGAAAGACGGATTAGTCCTTAGAGATACCCTGTCTTTGTGGAAGATTAAGTAGGGAGGACGAATGCAGAGAGCATGAAACTCAGATACCCTCCTGGCAGAAGTAATAGCGACTAGAAAGAGTGTCTTCCAAGAAAGAAATTTCAATGAACAGGCAGCCGCAGGTTCGAAAGGGGGGAGAATCAAGGATGTTAAAATTAAATTTAGATCCCAATGTGGTGGGGGGGTCTCTAATCGGAGGTTTAAGTAAAAAGATACCTCGAAGGAATGCCTTGCAAAGTTTATGTGACATAATGTTGTGGTCCAAAAAGCCTATATGAAAATTCGAAATGGCTGCCAGCTGAACTTTTACTGTGGAGGAAGAGGATCCCGAATGAAAAATCTCAGCTAGGAAGTCCAAGACCGAATGAATCGGAGCAGTATAGGGGTCTATATTCCTAGCTTTTGCCCAGAAGGAGAAACGTTGCCATTTACTAGTGTAAATCCTTCTGGTAGAAGATTTAAGGGAAGCTACTATGATATCCCGGACGGGATTAGAAATCATAGGAAGCCTGGCTAAGGATGGAAGTGGAGCAACCAAGCAGTGAGGTTGAGAGAAGGTATGGATTGGTGCAGCTGCCCCGACTGGTGGGTCAGAAGATCTGGAACTGGGTCCAGATGCCATGGCTGTACCAAGAGATAACGATGTAGGAACGGGAACCATATCTGTTGAGGCCAATAAGGGGAAATGAGAATCAACTTGGCTCTCAAGGCGGTTGCTTTCTGAATTACTTGAGGTATCAGAGGAAAGGGGGGAAAGGCATAAAGAAGTGCCCAGGGCAAATCTTGGGTTAGAGCGTCTCTGGGGGGATGGCCTGGAAGGGGGAAGAGAGAGAAGAAGTCTGGGCATTTGCTGTTTTGAGGTGTAGCAAAAAGGTCGCAGCAAGGAAGGCCCCACTCCCGAAAAATCTCTTCTGTCACTGATTGTTTGAGAGACCACTCGTGAGGCATGAGAATAGCTCTGCTCAACCTGTCCGCTATGGTGTTGGATTTCCCGAGGATATGCGTTGCTATCAGAAACCGCTGAGAAGAGATTGCCCACTGCCAAAATCTGAGAGCCTCTCCACACAGTGGATAGGACTTGGTTCCGCCCTGTTTGTTGATATACCACACTACGGACATATTGTCCGTTTGGACTGCAACAGTTCCCAGGGGAAGAAAGTCGTTGAGGGCTTGCAACGTTAAAAGCACTGCTCTCATCTCTAGGACATTTATGTGCAGATGGTATTCGAAAGGTTGCCAAGTGCCATGGACCATCCTGCCCTGATAATGCCCCCCCCCCCACCCGATCAAGGAAGCGTCTGATGTAACTGTGGCGACCGGGGCAGGAGGAACAAAGGGTCTGCCCTGATGGACTTGAGGGGACAATATCCACCAGGTCAGATGCCTTTTGCAAGTTGGAGTTATTGCGATCTTGTGACGCACGGGAAGTTGTTGAAAGGACCATTGGGCGAATAGCATCCATTGTAGAAGACGCATGTAAAAGCGGGCAAAGGGAAGAAGTGTTATGGTGGCCGCCATAAGACCCAATACTTTCAGAGCAAATCTGACCTGAATTTTGTTGCTGAGAAGAATCACCTGGACGTGACTTTGAATGTCCAAGATCCTTTGGTCTGTTAACTTTGCTGAAAGTTGTACGGTGTCCAATCTTGTGCCTATAAAAGTAATAGATTGACAAGGCGACAAGGCAGATTTTTCGAAATTTATAGAAATCTCTAGCCCTCTGCAAATGTGAATGGTGTAATCTCTGGCTTGGAGAAGTTGATGCCTGGTGGTGGCAGTGAGGAGCCAGTCATCTAGATATGGAAACACCTGGAATCCTTGACGTCTCAGGTGAGCCGTAACCGCTGTCTTGAGAAAGGGAAAGCCAGGCTATTGGGTACAGCGATAATCTTCCCCCGACTGCCTCCGAAGGTGGACAATCGGGCAACATCTCAGGGATGCTGGAAGGGTTTGTCAGAAAGAGGCTCTCTGCTACCCTGATTTTGCGGACCCCCTCTGCCCCTAGGGCTGCGTCTGTTGTTGTTACCCCCTCTGCCTCTGGGGGTAAACTGACCTCGTATGTCAGGCGTGACTCCTTGAGATTTGCGGAACCACATTTTCCCTCCCTTCTGACCTTTTGGGTAAGGTCTTGAAGGGGTGGAGAAACGGACTCCTACGACAGAAAGAGTCTTGCCATCTTGTTCACATCTAGTCAGTGTCTTTCACTTGAGGTCCGAACAAGGTCGAACCATCAAAAGAGGAGTTTGTGAAGGATGCCTTGAAGGGGTCTGCAAAATTACAAAGCCGCATCCAGGACTGACGCCTTAAAGCCACTCCTGTGCCTGCGGCCCTACTCGCTCCATCGGCTGCATAAGAAATGAGCCGCATAGAGGAGTTAGCAATGGACTTTAGGATTCCTAGCTGTGAGCTAATCTTATCCTGAGACCCAGCAGCTGACGGATCCTGTAAAACTTCTCCCAACTCTTTAAGAACGTCTCTTTGAAGGCGGGTGAAGTGACACAAGTAGTTCAGCGATCACATGGCAAAGGTCGCTGAAGAAAAAATCCGCTTGCCGTACCTGTCCATAGTCCTAGAATCCTTGTTAGGAGGATGGACAGGTACTGAAGGATCAGCTAGTTTCTTCTTGGTGGCTGCAGCCACCACCATGGCATCAACCGGGACACCTTTTGTCAAATATTGCCTATCAGGTGGGGCCGTAAGGAATTTAGAAGGCCTCCTAGGAATAGGTTCCACCGAATCCAGGGCCATCCACGCCTTCCGAGCCACCACGTCCATAAGAAGGTCGAAAGGCGGAGACACCCAGGAGGTGGAGGGTTGAGATCCGAATGCCTCCAGGTATACTGACTTGTCCTCGGAAGGATTAAGGGAGGAAAACTTACCTAGAGCTGGTAAAAGAGGCACCTCGTAAGCGAAGCAGCAAACAAGATCTGGGTAGTCTCCGCCTTGCATCATGGGATATAGGGTTGCCTCGAGCTGGTAAAATTAGCTCTCGAGCTTAGCAAGTGCCGAGTCGGAGCCGAGGATCGGCTCTGAACCCATCCAGCAAGAATGAAGGCGAGATTGACAACTTAACATCTTTGGTTCTGTCCAAGTAGAATCTAAGCTGTAGGGGTACATCCAAAGAATGCAGAATTCTCTCCCCCTTGTTCTGTGTACCTGGATAAAAATTTGGCAGATTAATTGTTTGGTTAAGAGCCACACTGGACACCACCTTAGGCATAAATGTTGGGTTTTTCCTCAGAGAGACCCTGTCTGGATAAAAATTTATAAAAAGTTCCACAGCCATGAGTGTCTGAAGCTCTGAAACTTGTCTAGCAGAAGTTATTGCTAGGAGCAGAGCTGTTTTCCAAGATAAAAACTTTATAGCAGCTGGCTCAAAAGGAGGCAGGGTGATTTTTTCAAGACATAGTTGAGGTCCCATGCAGGCAATGGTGATCTCCTTGGAGGCCTTAAATTTTTGGCTCCTCTGAGGTACTGTTTTAGTAAGGATGAGAAAAGATTGGTGTCTCTGTATTGTAATGAGCAAAGATGGCAGAGGCATGAATTTCAATAGATGAAAAAGATAGACCTTTGTCCAGCATCTCAGTTAAGTATTGCAAATTCTGAGGAATATTTGGCACAGCTGTATCTGTTCCTTGTGCCTGGTTCCAAGCACATAATCTCTTCCATTTTCCAGCATAAGATTTTCTAGTACTAGGCCTTCTGGCCTCCAAAATGACATCCATCACAGCTTTACTGAGAGGTGCGTTTTGTATGACTACATTATCCGCCATGCTGCCAGGTTTTAAGTCCTGAGTTGGCTGTGCATGATCTGATTGTTTTGCTGGGACAGTAGATGAGGTATCTGAGGTAAGGTCCATGCTGGGAATTGAGACAAGCTTCTTAGTATTGGATACCAGTACTGGCAGGGTCAGTCTGGGGCAATCAGTATCATCCTTGGCTTCTCCTGTCTGACCTTTAGGAGTACCTTGGGGAGGAGAGGCAGAGGTGGAAATGTATCTACTAATAGGTTTTTCCAGCTGAAAGATAGGACGTCCACTTTCCATGCTTGTCTGTGATAAGTCCTTGTGCAGAATCTTTTTAGTTGGTAGTGAGGAGAGGCAAACAGATCTATATCTGGGCATCCCCATTTCCTTGTTATCATGCTGAAGACTTGTGGATCCAATTTCCACTTGTGAGGATCCATGAGGTTTCTGTTTAGTTCATCTGCCAGAGTATTTATCTTTGCTGGCAGGAATTGTGCCTGCAGATGTACTTGGTAAGTCAATGCTGTGTCCCACAAAGTCATGGCTAGTCTGCAAAGGGGGTACGAATGTGTGCCCCCCTGCTTGTTTATGTACCACATGACCGTGGTGTTGTCTGTCTTTATCAGTAGTTGTCCTGGATAAAGTAGGTCCTTGAAGGCTGTCAGGGCATTTTGAAATGCTAGCATCTCTTTTTGATTGATATGTAGATGCATTTGGTTTGGGGTCCATGTGCCCTGAATGCATCTTCCTGCCATATGGTCCCCCCAGGCATAATCTGATGCATCCGTTGTTAGTGTTTGCCTGGCTGGGGGTAATCTGAATGGTTGTCCCTTGTTTTGGTGACAAGCCTTTGCCCACCATCAAAACTCCTGTTGCAGACAGGGAATGAGAGTAATCATAGTTTCCAGGCTGTGGCAATGTTGAGTCCAAACACTTTTTAGGTACCATTGAAATTTTCTCATATGCAGTCTTACATATGGAATTAGTAGGATGCAGGATGCCATGAAGCCCAAAGCCTGCAGAATTTTTCTTGCAGATAACTGGGCCTTTGTTGCCAACATTTTGAAACAGGTAGTCAGTTGCCTTTGTTTGTCTGGCGTGAGATACACCATCTGGGCAGTTGTATTTAAGCTTGCTCCCAGGAATATTATCTGTTGAGAGGGTACTAGTTTTGATTTCTTTTCGTTGACTGTGTACCCTAGGCATGTTAGAAGTCTTTTCACAAATGTCAGATGCTGCAGAAGAATGTCCTTGTTCTCTGCTTAAATTAAACAGTCATCCAAGTAAGGATATATTTGTATGCCTCTGTCTGCAGAATGCAATTACTAGTGCCAGGCACTTTGTAAAGACCCTGGGTGCAGTAGATAAGCCAAAGGGCAGTGCAGAGAATTGGTAATGCATTGAGTCAGCCTTGAATCTGAGGTATCTTATGCATATTTGTCTGACTGGGACATGCGGGTATGCCTCTTTTAGGTCTAAAGTCACCAGCCAAGCGTTCTTGCCCAGCATGGGCAGAAGCTGCTGCAAAGTCAACATCTTGAATTTTGGTATATCCAGGAATGTGTTCAAAATAGATAGGTCTAGTATTGGCCTCCAGGTCTTGTCCTTTCTGGGTACCAAGAACAGTCTTGAGTAAAATCCTTATCCCTGCTCTTGCTCTGGTACTAGGTGAATGGCCCCCATGTCCATGAAGGATGAGACTCGTTTTTGTGCCTCTGCCCATTGATTTTTTTGGCAGATCTAGCCAGCCATTTGCCTTTGGTAGGGTATGGAAATGGAACTTGTAGCCTTGTGACACGATATTTAAGACCCACTTGTCCTGGGTTATAATATGCCAATTTTGAGAAAAAAGTGCTAATTTCCCCCCCTAAGGGTGCTGCCAGGGGATAAGTGCTTGGTGCAGGCAGGGGGAAGTCATTGGAACTGTTCCCTGAATGGTTGTGATTTGTCTTCTCCAACTTTGGAGGTAGAAGCCCCCTATTGTTTTGAGCGGAATGAACCTTGCGCCTGGGATCTGCCTCTAGGGTGTCTGGTTCTGCCCCTTTGAGGTCTGTCTGACACAGGAAAGGACCAATTCTTTGTTGGCCAGTTTCTACTTAACCTAGGTGGCTGTACTTGTAAAAAATCTTTGACCGTTTGCATAGCTTTAGCTTTGTCCTCCATTTTCTTTAACACCTCTTCTGCCTTAACACCAAACAAAGTATCATGCTGTAAAAGTGCATCTAATAATTTAACTTTAACATGATCAGGCAGATGTTGTTCCTTTAACCAAGCATGCCTCCTAATAACAGAACCTGTAACTGCGGCCCTGCAGGACGCCTCTAAAGAATCAAAACCACTTTGCAAAGTATGCTTTCCAACTTGTTCAGCTGCATGCAATAAATCCTGCATTTCCTTGTTTTCTGCACATTCAGAGTTTAACAACATTTTCTGTTTAAACAATGCCATGACATGTTGAAACTGACAGTTTAAGGCCCTTATAGCCAAGGCAGCAGATGTGTAAACCTTTTTTCCCCATCTATCCAGTGCCTTAGAATCTCTGTCAGAGGGGATAGGGTTTTTTGCAGCAGAAGCCTTAACTCCTTTGGGACCCTGAGAAATAGTTTCTGGGTCTGCAGCAGGGTTTCTGAAAAGGAATTTATGAGAGTCAGGAACCCAGTAATATTGTCTGGCTTAACAGGAGCTGGAGGTAAGCAGTCAGGTGTAAGACTAGACTCCGAAAACACATCTACAATGTCTAACACAGGTTGGATGGCTAGTGGCTTGTGTTGAGGTAGTAAAAGGAAATCCCTGAGCCTCTTTTTAGATTCTGAAAAATCTTGGCTCTCCCAGTGGAAATGCTCCCTCATGGTATGTAAGGTTTCCCCAAAAGAATAGTCCTCAGGAGGAGAAGCTGAAGGTATAGATTCTTCAGCATCAGAATCCTCATGGGGGGAAGAGAATATTCCTGATCAGAAGAGGAATCAGAAGAAATGGAAACCTGATCTGAAGATTCATAGTCAGTCTCTTGCCTAGGCCTCTTATCAAGAGGAGGATGGGAACCCTGATCAAGGTAATCAAGTCTTCGGCCATTTTGAGTATCTGTTTTTTTGGGCACAGAGGCCTGACCACGTGGCTCTTGAGTTTGTTTCTTTGCTTTGGAAGGTGCTTTTGTCTTTGCCTTTGAAGCAGAAGTCGGTTTGATGTAAAGATGTTTAGGTCTGAATATACCCTCAGAAGCCGGTGCATGCTCAGCGGCTCCGGACCCATCTGAAGGGATAATATCCGAGGTTCCAATACCTTGAGTTTCCAGCAGCATGGCCGACTCCACGTGGGAGTCGGTAGCGGCCTGCGAATCTAAAGTAGCGGGTGTCAGGGGCTGCAAAAGCGCCTCACTGAGGACCGGCGAACCGGCGACTGGCTAAGGAGAAGCTTCGTTGTCGGTTTTGGGCCTCGGTTGTCTATCTCTTTCCTTTTCTTTGCATTTTTTGTGAACTCCGGTAGTCAGATGGCTATCCGATGACATTTCTGGATAATTAAACCAGCGTCCAAAACAGTTTAAAGAAAAATCATACTGACGCTTAATAGTGCGTTGGTTAAATCTAGCACAAAACCGACAACCAGAAACGTGATCAGGGCCTAGGCAAGGAATACAGTAAGAATGAAAATCTTTATGAGGTATTTGCTTCCCACAAGAAATACAATTATTAACTTTTTCTGACATCCGTCTGGAGCAAGAAAAAAGTTTTCCCAATGGGGTACTTAGCTTTATAGAAGACTTCAGATCTGAAACTCGAACACGAAAATCTCAGGAGTCGGCTGACCAGCACTTGTGAACTGCTTCTGCTTCGGGCACCGCGCGGCAAGAAAGACTGAAGAAAATGATGTTGGCCACATCTTTTATACCCCTGATGACCTGACATCAGGGAAGGGGCGACAGCAGCTGACCCAGGACCTTGGAATTCAGGCCGACTGATGGCAACCTGCCAGCAGGATTACCCAAATGTAATGATTGCAACGGTGAAACACAAAGAACATCCAAATCTGTCGAGGCCAATAAGCAGCTATCAGAATTACAGTCCTCCCCAAGGCTTTGGCTTTCTGCAGAAATTTTGGAATCAGAGGAATGGGTGGAAATGCATGCAGGTGGCCCAGGGGCCAAACGTGGATGAGAGAATCCCTTGGGTTTTCCATTGGTGGGGGATTCAGGGCAAAGTAGCTTCTGCATTTTGCATTCATGGGAATGCAAACAGGTCACAGCAAGGCTGGCCCCATCTGCAGAAAATCATCTCCGCTACGTCGTCTTTGAGGGACCACTCATGCGGCATCAGAATGGCTCTGTTTAGTTTGTCTGTGATCACGTTGGATTTCCCTGCGATGTGCATTGCTATCAGAAAGCGCCCGGTGGATACAGCCTATTGCCAGACTCTTAGGGCCTATCGACACAGGGGATAAGACTTGGTTCCCCCTTGCTTGTTGATATACAAGACTACTGACATGTTGTTGGTCTGAATCGCAACCGTTCCCAGAGAAACAGAGTCTTGGAAGTACTGCAACACCAAAAGTACCGCTCTCATCTCCCGGACATTGATGTGCAATTGTGACTCTGTCTCTGACCAGGTGCCTTGGGCTGTTCTTCCCTGAAAAAGCTCCCCCTCACCCTATCAGAGAAGTGTCAGTGGTCACCATGGCTGATGGGGGAAGAACAAATGGGCGACCTACTGTTACTTGGTGGCTGGTCAACCACCATTGTAGATCCTTTTTGCATGAATCTGTAATGATAATCAAGAATGACATTGGAAGTTGTTAGTAAGACCACTGGGTGAATTGTAACCATTGAAGTATTGTCATGTGCATACGCCCTAAAGGAACTGCTATGACAGCTGCTGCCATAGTACCTAGCAGTTTTAAAACTTGAGAAGCTGGTACTTTGTTGTGTGCCAGAATGTTTGATGCCTGTTGCCGGTGTGTGACTATTCTTTCCAGGGGCAGTTTTACCATGGCGGTGGTGGTGTCTAAACCTGCTCAGATAAAGGAAATATGCTGCGATGGTGACAACACAGACTTGTCGAAATTTACAGTAATTCCTAACTGGGAACACAGATTTTGAATGAGGTCTCTAGATTGAACTAGTTGATGCCTGGTGGTGGCGGTGAGGAGCCAGTCGTCCAGGTACAGAAACACTCACTATCCTAG
Organism: Protopterus annectens; assembly: GCF_019279795.1. NCBI lineage: Eukaryota > Metazoa > Chordata > Ceratodontiformes > Protopteridae > Protopterus > Protopterus annectens. The sequence continues at coordinate 285,787,844 of NC_056743.1, forward strand.
ATGCCTCAGGTGAGCCGTAAAAACTGCCATGTATTTGGTAAACACTCTGGGGGCTGTTGTGAGACCAAAGGGCAGTGCTCGGAACTGACAATGACTGGTTCTCAGCCGGAAACGCAGGTGATCTCTGGATGGTCTGGCCATTTTGATATGACAGTACACATCCTTGAGATCTATAGAGCACATCCAATCATCTGATCCTAGAAACGAATCGAGTGAAGCGTGACCATCCGGAACTTGTCTTTCTTTACAAAGGTGTTGAGTTTGCTAAGGTCCAGAATGGGCCTCCAGTCCCCTGTCTTCTTTGGAACTAAAAAGAATCTTGAGTAGGTTCTGGATGCTATCCGGTCTGCTGGGACTGGTTGGATGACTTTTTTTCTAGCAACCCTTGAATCTCTATGGTTGCTTGATCCTGGAGACTGGGTGGAACGTCTGGGATTTTCGTTCGTACGGATGGCGGTTCTGTGAAAGGAATGACATATCCTCTGGAAATAATGCATTGTACCCAAGAGTCTTTTGTAATTTTTAGCCAGGCGTCTGGATACAAAGACAAGCAACCCCCAACTACCTCCAGAGTAGGACAGTCAGGCCTCCTTTCAGGAGCGCTGATAGGGCTTGCCAAAGAAAGTACAGTTGTGTACACTTACCATAAATGTAGATGTTCGAGTGTATTCACTGTTGTAGTCATTACATTTGGGTTATCTGCTTGCAGGTAGCCCTCAGTCTGCCTTATTAAAAAAGTCTTGGGTCCTGCATCGGTTGCTGTCCCTTCTTCCATGAGGGTATAAAACATGCAGCCGACGCCATTACATCAGTTTTTCTTGCCCCAGATGTCAGGTGCCCCCCTAATGGGAAGCAATTAAATATAAAAGTACAAAGATATAACTTCAACAAAAAAGCAAATACACCAAAAAGGCTTTTAAGCATAGTAAAGGAAAGTAGAGGTATAGCCAAAAGAAGTTATGGGGCTGGAGGGAGGGTAATCAGGACTGCAACAGTGAATACACTTGAACATCTACATTTATAGTAAGTGTACACAACTGTACTATGTTCTTCATGTTTCACTGTTGCAGTCATTACATTTGGGTAGATTCCCAAAGCTATGGTTGGGAGGAGGAATTTAGACAGCATTAGGGCCAGCTATAAGGCCCTGCAAGACTGCAGTGGCAAAGCCAGCTCTGGATTTAGAGAAAATTGGAAAATGATAATGCTTGGTGAAAGTATGTACAGAACTCCAGGTAGCAGCTTCTAGGATGTCCCTGGTAGGGCCGACTCTGAGAAAGGCTTTAGAGGTAGATGCAGCCCTGGTGGAGTGAGGTCTGATCCCCTGGGGAATAGGTTTTCCATGGTGCTTATAGAAGAAATGAATGCAATGGCTTATCCATTTAGAAATGGTTTGCTTTGAAATAGCCTTCTCCTCTGCCCCTGCAGCAAATGCCACTAGCAGTTGTTCAGATTTCCTTTGAGGTTTAGTCCTGTCCAAGTAGAATCTAAGTTGTCTGTGCACATCTAAGGAATGCAGTATCCATTCCCCTTTACTCTGTGGATTGGAAAAGAAGGTTGGCAAATGAATGGACTGATTGAGAGCCACACTGGATACCACCTTGGGCATGAAGGATGGATTGGTTCTGAGGGACACCCTGTCCGCATGAAAGATGATGAAAGGCTCCACTGCCATAAAGGCCTGTAATTCAGATACCCTTCTAGCTGAAGTGATTGCTAAAAGGAAAGCTGTTTTCTAAGAAAGAAATTTTAAGTCTGCAGTAGCAGCTGACTCGAAAGGAGGTAGAGTGAGTTTCTCCAAGACAAAGTTAAGGTCCCAGGCTGGGGTTGGAGCTCTCCTTGCTGGTCTCAAATTGTTGGTCCCTCTGAGGAACTGCTTGAGCAGTGGATGAGAGAAGAGGGGAGGTTCTGTGTTATAATGAACTGAAATGGCTGAGGCGAGGATTTTAATGACAGAAAAAGACAGGCCCTTGTGAAGCAACTCAGTTAAATATTTTAAATCTGAGGTAAATTGGGTGCTGCTATGCTCATCCCTTGAGATTGGTTCCAGGCACAGAATCTTTTCCATTTTTCAGCATAAGATTTTCTAGTACTAGGCCTCCTTGCCTCTAAAATGATATCCATCACAGGTTTGCTGAGGGATGGTAAAGGAGAGATTAAGTAATTAGCCAGGCTGCAAGGTTCAGTGTTAGAAGCTGAGGATGCAGAATCTGGTTCTCCTGCTGAGACAGCAGGGAAGGAGTCTGAGGCAGGTGCCATGGAGATAATCGGGAAACACTGTGCAGGAGGGGGTACCAGTGTTGGCGCGGCCAGTCTGGAGCAATCAAAATCATCCTTGGTTTGTCAGGTCTATATATGGGCTCCCCCATTTGCTTGTCAACATGTTGAAAATCCTTGGTTCCAGTTTCCACTCGTGTGGGTCCATGAGGTTTCTGCTTAGTCTGTCTGCCAGTGTATTTAATTTTCCTGGCAGGAATTGAGCTTGTAGGTGCACTTGGTAGCTCAAGGCTGTGTTCCACAATGTCATGGCTAGTCTGCAGAGGGGGGTAAGAATGTGTACCCCCCTGCTTATTTATCTACCACATAACAGTGGTGTTGTCCGTCTTTACAATTAGTTGTCCTGGAAAAATGTGGTCCTTGAAGGCTGTCAGAGCATTCTGTGCAGCTAACATTTCTTTTTGATTGATATGCAGGTGCATTTGACTTGGGTTCCATTTGCCCTGAATGCACTTCCCTGCCAGGTGAGCCCCCAATGCATAGTCTGATGCATCTGTTGTTAGGGTTTGGGTGGCAGGGGGTGATGTGAAAAGTAGTCCCTTGTTTTGGTGGCAGGCCTCTGCCCACCAAAGGAACACTAGGCATAGGAAAGGTATGATAGGAATTATTGTTTCTAGGTCTTGAGAATGTTGACACCATAGGCTTTTTAGATACCACTGTAGTTTCCTCATATGCAGTCTTGCATATGGAATTAGAAGAATGCAAGAGGCCATGAACCCCAAGGCTTGCAGTATTTGTCTTGCACATAGAAGGGTTTTTGAGGCCACTTGTTTGAAGTAGGTTGTCAAATGAATTTGTTTCTCTGGCATGAGGTAAGCCATCTGGGAAGCTGTATTCAAGCTTGCTCCTAGGAATATAATTTGTTGACATGGTACCAGGTGTGATTTCTTTTCGTTTATGGTGTACCCCAGACAAGTTGGAACCCTTTGTACAAAGGCCAGATGATTCAAAATTACATCCTGGATTTCTGCCTGAATTAGACAATCGTCCAAGTATGGGTATATTTGAATATTTCTTTGCCTGCAAAATGCAATAACTGGAGCTAGGCACTTTGTGAATACCCTGGGCGCAGTAGATAAGCCAAAGGGCAGTGCAAAGAACTGATAGTGTGTGTAGCCTGCTTTGAAACATAGGTATCTTCTGCAAGATTCCCTGATTGGGATGTGCACGTATGCTTCTTTTAAATCTAGTGTTGCCAACCAGGCATCTTTGCCTAGCACAGGAAGTAATTGGTGAAGAGTCAGCATCTTGAATTTTGGAATCTCCAAACAGGTGTTTAGAGTAGAAAGGTCCAGGATAGGACACCATGAATTGTCTTTTCTGGGTACCAGGAAAAGTTTAGAGTAGAAATCTTGTCTCTTTTCCTCTTCTGGTACCAACTGAATAACCCCCATGCTTAAGAGAGAAAGTACTTGTTTTGGGGCCTCTGCCCACTGATTTGGGGGTAGGTCCAGCCACCTGCTTGGTGTTGGCAACATATGGAAGTGAAATCTGTATCCCTGGGACACTATATTTAAAACCCATTTGTCCTGGGTAATGAGCTCCCAATTCTTTGCATGAAGAGCAATCTTTCCCCCCAAAGGGGCAGTCAGTTGATAAGTGCATGGAAATTTTAAAGGGAAGTCACTGAGACAGTTTACCATAGGGGGGAGTCTTATTATTCCCAGATTTGGAAGCGGAGGCCCCCCACTGTTAGTTCTGTGTGTCCCCTGGGACTGAAACCTAGGGTTTCTGCTGTGTCTAGGTTTGGCTTGAGAAGACCTGGAAGGGGCTGGAAAGGACCAATTCTTAGAGGGTCAGTGCCTACTAAATCTAGGAGGCTGAACTTGTATGTGCACGTATGCTTCTTTTAAATCTAGTGTTGCCAACCAGGCATCTTGCCTAGCACAGGAAGTAAATGGTGAAGAGTCAGCATCTTGAATTTTGGAATCTCCAAACAGGTGTTTAGAGTAGACAGGTCCAAGATAGGATGCCGTGAATTGTCTTTTCTGGGTACCAGGAAAAGTCTCGAGTAGAAACCTTGTCCCTTTTCCTCTTCTTGTACCAGTTGAATAGCCCCCATGCTTAAGAGAGAAAGTACTTGCTTTTAGCCTCTGCCCACTGATTTGGGGGTAGGTCCGGTCACCCGGTTGGTGTTGGCAACCTGTGGAAGTGAAATCTGTATCCCTGGGACACTATATTTAAAACCCATTTGTCCTGGGTAATAAGTTCCCAATTCTTTGCATGAAGAGCAATCTTTCCCCCCAAAGGGGCAGTCAGTTGATAAGTGCCTGGAAATTTTAAAAGGAAGACATTTACCATAGGGGGGAGTCTTATTATTCCCAGATTTGGAAGTGGAGGCCCCCCACTGCTTAGTTCTGTGTGTCTCCTGGGACTGAAACCTGGGGTTTTTGCTGTGTCTGGGTTTGGCGTGAGAAGGCCTGGAAGGGGCTGAAAGCACCAATTCTTGGAGGGCCAGTGCCTACTAAATCTAGGATGCTGAACTTGTAAAAAAATCTTTGACAGTTTGCATAGATTTATCTATATCTTCCATCTTTTTAAGAACTTACTCAGCCTTGTTGCCAAACAAGCGGTCCTGATTTAAAGGAGCATCCAACAATTTAGCTTTAACATGATCAGGCAAAGATTACTCCGTAAGCCAAGCATGCCTTCTGAGCACAGACCCAGTAACAGCAGCCCTGCAAGAGGCCTCTAATGAATCAAAACCACACTGCAAAGTATGTTTTCCAACTTGCTCAGCAGAATGCATTAAATGCTGTAATTCTTTATTTTCCACACAGTCAGGAATCAACATCAGTTTCTGTTTAAGCAGTCCAATAACATGTTGCTGATACTTTAACATATGAAACTGTCAGTTTAAAGCCCTAATGGCCAAAGTTGCAGAAGTGTAAACCTTCTTACCCCATCTATCCAGTGCCCTGGAGTCTCTATCAGAAGGGGTAGGATTTTTAGCAGTAGAAGCCTTAATGCCCTTGGGCCCCTGTGAAATAGTCTCTGGATCTGCAATAGGATTTTTAAAAATGAACTTGTGGGACTCAAGGACCCTGTAGTATCTGTCAGGTTTTCTGGGAGCAGGAGGCAGGGAATCAGGGGCCAAACTAGATTCCGAAAAAGCATCAACAATGTCTAGTACAGGAGGAATAGCTAAAGGCTTATGCTGAGGTAGGAGAAGGAAATCGCTAAGCCTCTTTTTTGAATCAGAAAAATCCTGGCTTTCCCAGTGGAAATGCTCCCTTAGGGTATGTAAGGTTTCCCCAAAAGAAAAGTCCTCAGGAGGGGAAGCAGAGGAAATGGAGTCCTCTGCATCAGACTCTTCATAAGTAGATAAGGGCAAATCTAGATAATCAGATGAATCAGAAAAAACAGAATCCTGATCAGAAGAATCATTATCAACTTCAGTCCTAGGCCTCTTAGAAGGGGGGGGGGGGAGTTGGCTACCCCTGATTAGAGTTATTAGATCTTCAGCCATTCTTATCATTTGTTTTTAGGCACAGAGGCCTGAGCATGTGGCTTGGGCATCGTTTTTTTAGGCATGGATCGAGATTTAGGCCTAAGTAAAGAAGGATGCGTCGGTTTAATATGCAAGTCCGTAGGCCTGAATACACCCTCAGAAGCAGGTGCCTGCACAGCGGCTCCGGACCCATCCAAGGTAGAGACATCCGCGGGTTCCATAGTTGAAGCATTGTGCGGCATACTGGACTCTGAATGGGTCTCAGTGGAGGCCTGCAAATCAGAATTAGCGGGTATCAGGGACTGCGAATGTACCTCACTGAGTACCAGTGAACTGGAAACTGGCTTTGGAGAAGCGTTGTCGGCAGTTTTGGACCTTGTTGGCCTGTCTCTGACTTTATCTTTGCATTTTTTCAGAATCCCGGTAGTCGGATGTCTAACAGATGACATTTCTGGATAATTAAACCGAGAACCGAAATATTTAGAGGCGAAAATATACCGACGATGGATAGTGCGCTGATTAAATAAAGCACAAAACAGACACTAAGGTACATCGTGGTCAGGGCCTAGGCAAGGAATACAGTACAAATGAAAATCTTTATTAGGTATTTGCTTTCCACAAGTAATGCAATTTAACTTTTATTGACATCGGTAAGGAGGAGGAAAAAGTTTCCCCAATGGGGTACTTAGCTTTAGTTGAAGACTTCGGTTCTGAAACTCGAAAATGAAAATTTCAGGAGTCTGCCGACTAGCACTTGCGAACTGCTTCTACTTCAGGCACCGTGCGGCAAGAAAGACTGATGTAATAGTGTCGGCTGTATGTTTTATACCCCTGATGACCTGACATGGAAGAAGGGACAACAACCGACGCAGGACCCAAGACTTTGTTAATCAGGCCAACTGAGGGCTACCTGCATGCAGATAACCCAAATGTAATGACTGCAACAATGAAACACGAAGAACATCTGATCTCTGTCGCCTTGGTTTTGCAGACCCCCTCTTCCACCTGGGCCGTGTCTTCCATTCTTGCCCCCTCCTCTGTCCCTGGAGGGGGGTTCACTGCGTGTGTTCTGAAAGGCTCCTTGGGACTTGTGGAACCACATTTTTCCTCCCTGTTGTCCTTTGGGGTAAGGTCTAGAATGGGTGGGAAAATGGACTCCTACGTCAGAAAGTCTTTCCACCTTGTTCACACCTAGTGAGGGTCTCCTTGACTTTAGGCCCAAAAATGGACGAGCCATCACATGGAGTATTAACAAAGGAAGACTTGAAGGCTTCCGCAAAGGTGCATAAACACATCCAGGAATGTCTCTGAAGAGCTATTTCTGAATCCGCTGCCCAGCTCGTACCATCAGCTGCTTATGAGATGACACACAAGGATGAGTTAACTAAAGAGTTAAGGGTATTGAGCTGGGATGTCACCTTATCCAGAACACCCTCAGCTGCAGTACTCTGTAGAGTATCTCCAAGCTCTTTAAGGAGATCTCGCTGAAGTCTGATAAAGTGGGTCAAATAGTTGAGCGATCACATAGCAAAAGTCGCTGAACTAAAAATGTGTTTCCCATACCTGACCATAATCCTGGAATCTGTATTAGGATGGACAGTAGAAGAGGTTTCAGACATCTCTTTCTTGTTGGCTGCTGCCACCACCATGACATCAACCAGCACTCCTTTAGTAAGAAACAACTTGCTCTGTGGTGATGTAATAAACTTGTTGGGCCTCCGAAGGACAGGTTCCACAGTATCAGGATACACCCACGCCCTTCAAGCAACTAAATCCATCAATTCATTGAAGGGCGGAGTCACCCAAGAGGTGGAGGGTTGAGACCCAAAAGCCTTTAGAAGCACCAACTCATCATCAGTAGGATTAACCGACTGCCAGCCACCCCTCTCTGTCTTAGGATCTCTAAGATATCAGCAAAAGAGATATCCTCCGAGGGGGACCGTGGGGACCCTTCTGATTCCTCCAAGTCCGTGTATGATGTGACAGACTCCTGCAGGGAGTCTAACTGCCTCCTCTTGCAAAGCTTCTTCCTGGGAACCTCATCAGCGGGAGCTTCTGGTAAGGTCTCAGTAGAACATGGGTCACCCAATGGGGCTACCTGAGGCTCTGGGTCTCAACGCTTTAAGGGGACCTGTGATGCAGAGGTAGAACGCAGTACTTTCGGGGATGAGGAAGTAGGCCCTGATGAAGTGGGTGTCTTTGAAACATAACTCTCCTCATGGCATCGAAGGCCTCATTAGTCCGATGCAAAGAGGTAGCCGGTTCTGAAGAAGATGGCAACCTCCCTGGCACCAAAACAGTAGGCTCCGAACCAGAGGAAGGAGCAGAGCTCATCCGTGCTGAAGCTCCGAGAGGAAGGGTTGGAACCGATGCATCGTTTCTACTCTCCCCCCAGGAGCCGACCAGAGAGTGTCAGCTCCCAGACTCCTCGAAAGGCATCGAAGTTGTCTGAGTCGACAGAGCCGATGGCACTGGAACAGGCCTTGGCTACGAAGGTTCCACGATCATCAGTTCTACCCCCTCCAGCTCCCAAGGCCCTGCTCAGCTCAGAGGAGGAGCAGACACAGTAGGGAAGGACATCTTCAGTTCCAAAACCAGCTGGATTGGAGCCGACAGCAATTTGGCTAATGCCAGGTTCTGGAAGAGCCTCTGCACCACTTGGTCCACATCCACATTGGAGAGGCTCCTCGAAGAATGAGTCAAAGGAATCGATGAAGCCACCGATTGTAAGACTGGTGATTTCAAAACTTTGGAGACTGGTTCCGAAAATCTTGCTCGGTTCCAAGGACTGTGGAACCGGCGACCGCACCTTCTCAGCCAATTTTGGAGCAGAAGACTTTGGCTCCGAAGAAGCTTTCGAAGACTTAGATCCCTTGGAAGATTTGGAAGTCTGGTCAACCTTATCAAGAGATTCCTGACATTCGGGTTTCAACAAACCTCTATCCACCAGCTTTCTCCTGCATTCTAACAAGATGCTGCTGCTGAACGAATGACAAATGGAACAGTCCTCCTGAAGATGGACTGCACCCAAACAGTATACACAACTTACATGTAAACCAGTAATGGACATTTTTTGTCCGTACTTAGGGCATTTCTTGAACCCTGAATTTTGTCTTTCCTTTTCCCTTTGATCAGCCATAGTGCAAAGAAAAGAACTATATATCTATAAACAAAACATGCTGGAGGGATAGGTTCCTGACCTAGAGACTCCCCAGACTCTGGAATAGACTGCCCATACATGTCAAGCAGTGTGCCTCTTTGGCCCTCTTCAAAAGGAACCTTGATGATTGGATGGGAGAAAGGAAATTCACCCCGGGGATCACGTCAGTCGCCCTGCTAGGCAGGGGTCCAGGGAAGTAAACAGTGTGGGAAGAAATAGCCAGGGGATTGTTATGGCTAGGCTTGTATAGGCCCTGGGCCGATAGCCTAGTACCAACCTATGAACCTAGACAAACCAACACACTGGCTAGGCTAATACCACACTAAAATAAACAGTAAAATATTTAAACAGCTATAGCTGTCTAGAGAAACACACACTAGCTAGGATAAGCACTTAATGATTCAAAAGCTATAACAGTAAAGATTCAGCTACAAAGAACAATACTCTCACACTAAAAGGATTACAGTTAAAAAAGTTAAGAACACTCTAAATCGGGTTAGACTAACTAAAACACGGCCAATGAAAGGCCTAAGAGCAGCCGCTCTAAAAACAAATATATTTCTCAGAAATAATTAAATAAAGTGACTTAATACTAGTCTAAGATAAACTAGGACCAAAAAAAACACACTTTCTTATAGATATATATAATAAATTTTTAAATACTGGCCCGAGCACCACTCTTGACCTCTGCTCTGTTGCAGTGGCAAACTAGATCTGGGGTGAGGCAGAGAGCATCAGGGGATAAGGACTTGGCCTCGAGCTGCTCGAAAACCTCGAGCTCGTGAAAGTGGCCGACTCAGAGCCGAAGGATCAGCTCCGGACCCATTTGTAAGAATGAACAGCGAGACTGAACAACTTAACATCTAAGTTTTTAGTGAGGTTCATAGGTTCATAGGTTTATACTAGGCTATCTGCCCTAAGGCATTTATAAGCCTAGCCCAAATTATTGTGGCTTACGCCACCCCTTATATGAAAAAATACTGTGCCCATTAGTTTGTTGTGCCTCTGTCCAGCAGTGACACAGAGATGATTCCTGGGGTAAACCTACGATCTCCCATCCACAGGTCTAGATTTCTCTTGAACAGAGTCAGCGAGGTGCTCTGCCTCACATGGACCGGGATTTTATTCCACAGCATAGGGAGTCTCTGAGTGATAAATCTATCCCTCCAGCACGTCCTATTTATATCCGTGCTAAGGTTTAAGTCGCTTGCTCTAGTGGTTTTGGTGGATTTGGATTTTTGAGGTGGAGCATGTCCATTAATTCCGGGTTGGACATGGCCTTGTATGTCAGGCACATGTCACCTCTGAGCAGACGGTATGCGACTGAATAGAGCTGGAGTTTCTTCAATCTGGCAGCATATGACAGATTTTGGAGTCCCTTTATCCTTTTGGTGAGGAACTTTTGGGGTCTCTCCAATTGCTGCAGATGTTGGGTGAGATACATCCCGAATGGGGCATTGTACTCGATCATTGGTCTGATAAGTGAAGAGTACAGGGGAACAATGACCTCACTAGATCTGGATGTGAATCCCTTCATGATCAGGTGGGCAATGTAGAAGGTCTTTCTAACCACTTTAGCAATGTGAGTGTCAAAAGAAAGGCCACTGTCAACCTGGGTCCCCAGGTCCCTGATAACCTCTTCTGTGCTTAGTGGATTGCCACCTATATGGTAGCTTGGGGTTACCTTGTTTTTCCCGAAGGGTATGACTATACATTTTTGGTGTTTAACTTCAGGCCATGGCTCTGGCACCAGCTATCTGTTTCCGTGAGTCCCTTCTGAAGGATATCCGTGTCCGATGCACTTTCCACTATGGCCCAGTTTGCAGTCGTCTGCAAACTTTGTCAGCCAAAGTCCTCCCATGTTGGCCTGTACTTCTGAGAAGTAGATGCCAAACAATAGGGGCCAAGGACCGAGCCCTGTGGGACACCACTTGTGACCGGCTTGGAGTCTGACACAGCGCCAGCAACTCTAACCCTGTGGGTTCTGTCCTTAAGCCAGTTTGCAACCCATCTTGTGACATATGGGTTTACATTTAAGCTGGTAAGTTTTCTACAATACCCGAGTGGGGTATTGTGTCGAAAGCCTTTGCAAGGTCAAGGTAGGCTGTATGGACTGCCTTTCCTCATCAATGGCCTTGGTGACTGTTTCAAGAAGTCAACCAAGTTCAAAAGGCATGATCTTCCCTTGACAAAGCCAAACTGGGTCGGGTCCAATGTCTGCAAGTCCCCTATATCTTTGTTTATGAGCTCCATTATGATCCTCTCCATAGCTTTGCAGACTAGACTTGTTAAGCTTATGGGGCGGTAATTACCAGGGTCCGTAGAGGCACCGCCTTTGTGGAGTGGGACCACAGTTGCCGTCACGCCACTCCTTGGGCACGTATCCTGTGGTAAGGCTGAGATTAAACAGCTGCCTTATGTGCGGGTTTAATTCCTCATTTAGCTCGTGTAGCACACAGCCGGGGACACCATCCGGTCCCATTGATGCTGTGTTTTTAGCTTTAGAGAGAGCAGCTTTCACCTGCGCATTTGAGATGTCCAGGAGGCTACACTCGGCTGGGATAGTTATCTCTCCTTTAGGGGAGAGGGGTGAAGTTTGCACTGAACCTGTCTGCCAGTATGTTGGCAATGTCTGTGGGTTCAGTGATTTTTGTATCATTTTGGACTAATTCTGAGCATATCTGGGAGTTTCCACCCAGGTTCCTAACATAGCTGAAAAAGGCCTTATGATTGTCCTTTGAATCCATGGCAATTTTTCTCTCAAAATTGGCCTTAGTTGATTTTATGAGTGCTCGTATTTTTTACTAATAATGATCAGGGGTGACTTCCCTTTTATGGATTTTGTTCTATCATGTAATAGCTTTCTCCTCTTATTGTAAAGTTTGTTAATGGCTGGGGTCCACCAGACTGGACGTTTGCCCTTTGTGGAAAGAGTCTTGGTTTTATTTGGGATTGCCTGATCCATGCAGTCCTGGAGGTGTTCATAGAAGGCATTTGTAAGGGCTTCCGCAGCTTGGGTTGTGGTTTCCTCTGGCTCAGGGGCCTTGAAGGATACCACACCAGTCTTGAGTAGTGTGAAGTTTGCTTTAGAGAAGTTCTTCACTATGGTCTTTTGCTTGGGGTGGGGCGGGATGTGGATTTCCAGTGAGATTAGTTTATGATCAGATCTCACCAATGAGGGATATACTTCGGTGTGGTGCATTTTGTCCCCATGTTTGTGACAATGAGATCTAGTATATTTTCTCCTCTCGTGGGAACAGTGACTAGCTGTTCCATGGCATTTGAATTTATGAACTCCAGGAACCGTTGGGCTAGAAAGTTAGGGCTTGAGTAATGTTCCCAGTCTATATTCGGGTAGTTGAAGTCACCCAATATGATGGTGTTTGGAGATACATTTATACCCTCCAGTGTCTTCAGGAAGGCTGTGTGGGGTTCCTGAGTTTGAGAGGGTGGCCTGTAGCATGCTACAATTTGTAGAGCAGTTTTGCCTATGGTTAGTTGCACCTGGATGGTTTCCGAAGCTTGTGCGTTGCCACCAACCTGGAGGTGTGAGTATCCTTTATGAATATGGATACACCCCTCCTTTTGTGGTGTGGTCTGGGTTTTGGGGCGGAACGCATGATATGAGGTAAAACCTAATAGTGCCGGGTGCTCTCAGGAGCCTTGAACCAGGTTTCAGTTACAGCACAGACATCGATGTTCTCCATACTGAGAAGGGCCTCGAGTGCGTGCATTTTGAGATTTAGACTTCTGGCATTGAGCAGCATTACCCTCAGTTTCTTCCCATTTTTGTTTTCTAGGGTGGTAGGTTTAGAATTTGAGCCTTGCCTAAAAAGGCACTATGGGGTGGCAGGAGCCTTAGCCAATATCCGGAATCCCAGGGTGACAGGTGCAAGCCGTCCCTTGAAGCAGCGTGGCTTGTCAAGCATGTCATCCCAGGCAGACAGACACTGGATCCCCTTTGAATGACACCAGACATTAAGCCAATTGTTAAAGCTGATCATCTTGTCTCTATATTGTGGCATCATTCTTGGTGAAGGAAGGATACTGCTCAGGGTTAGGGTCATACCTGCCTGGGCTACATAATCAGAGAGCTCCTCTATGTCTCTTTTCATGTAGTCCAGGGAGGTGCGTCTCAGGTCGTTCACACCAGCATGGACAATGACTGTGTCATATTTGTACTTGCCATGGAGTGACCCGAGTGCTTGTGTTATGTGGCGGATTCTAGCGCCCGATAGGCAGCTTACTGTGACCCTCTCCTTGTTCAGCCTGGTGAGTGGGACGTCAGTGTGTCTGACTATGGAGTCACCTATGACAAGTATGTTTGGTGTTGTATTTGGCCTTAAGGGCTGTGACTGCTTTGCACACTGCTTTTGTGGTTTATGTGTTGCTTGTGGGGTGTCTTGAGGTAGCAGTTGTTTGGGTGTCTGCTTTGGAGGCCTCTGCTGTTTAGGTAAATTTTACTCAGAGCCTCCGAGTATGTCTTTGTGTGTTTATGTGTTTGATTCAGTGGAGTGGTAGCATTATGTGAGGCTGGTTTTGTGGTGTGTGTAGTTGCCTTCTCCTCCTGTCTGGTCTTGCCAGTCCTGAGTTGAGAGAGCTCAGCCTCCAGTCTGGCTAAATAGCTGCATCTCTCAAGTATTTGTGTTATGTGGGAGGAGGAGAGGGTTGTCTGTGTACATGAGGCAGTTATAACATTGCCTCAAGATTCCCAGATTCACCAGCTGGACCGGAGAGGAGATTGACAACTGACCTTTGGACATGCTAGAATAATATTGGGAAATCCTTAATTGAAAACAAGGGCCAGTGGGGAGTGAGGGTGTAGTGCTTTTAATTTTTAGTGCTGACTTATATAATTGCTTTAGTGAGCAAGTGCCAGGTAACTTGAGTGCAATGTGTTACAAGTAACTAAATGCAAAACGACAAACAGTAACTTTCTTTCAAGTGAAACAAGGAAATAAGTACAGTAAGCAATGCAGATATCACTAGTGATCCACAGAAGCGCTGAGAAGTTGCGTATTAGGTGGAATTAGCTTCCAGGGAAATAACAAGCAAACAAACAACAAGCATATAAACAAAGCTAGATTCAGTAGGCCTGGATCTAGTCTATGCTAGAGCAAACAAGGTGAACCAATTTCAGTAAGATACAGTTCAAATATTCAGGCACTATAAACCTTTAACCAGAAAATTCCCAGCTCAGAAGGACAGAGTCCAGCCTCTTCTCCCACAAGAGTGCAGACCACGAACCTTCTTAATGTAAAATAACTGGCCTGAAGCCCAAGTGCCTAAACCAGAACTAATACACTTGGACACTGGGCTCTCAATCAGCAGTTCCCAACTTAGAAGGATGAAAGCTACCTGTCCTGCCACCACAGTGCTTGCCACAAACCTTCCTAATGTAAAACAACTGTTCTGAAGCCCAAGTGCTTAATCCAAAAGACTTGAATGATAGCTACACTTTAATCAAGTTACAACCA